>NW_028225187.1:43357491-43455085 GCF_052327205.1 Somniosus microcephalus | reverse complement strand
TACAGCACGGGTTAGATACACAGTAAAGCTCCCTCTACACTGTCCCATCAAACACTCCCGGGCAGGTACAGCACGGGTTAGATACACAGTAAAGCTCCCTCTACACTGTCCCATCGAACACTCCCAGGCAGGAACAGCACGGGTTAGATACAGAGTAAAGCTCCCTCTACACTCTCCCATCAAACACTCCCGGGCAGGGACAGCACAGGTTAGATACAGAGTAAAGCTCCCTCGACACTGTCCCATCAAACACTCCCAGTGCAGGTACAGCATGGGTTAGATACAGAGTAAAGCTCCCTCTACACTGTCCCATCAAACACTCCCAGGGCAGGTACAGCACGGGTTAGATACAGAGTAAAGCTCCCTCAACACTGTCCCAGCAAACCCTCCCAGGGCAGGTACAGCATGGGTTAGATACAGAGTAAAGATTCCTCTACACTGTCCCATCAAACACTCCCAGGGCAGGTACAGCACGGGTTAGATACAGAGTAAAGCTCCCTCTACACTTTCCCATCAAACACTCCCATGGCAGGTACAGCACAGGTTAGATACAGAGTAAAGCTCCCTCTACACTGTCCCATCAAACACTCCCAGGGCACGTACAGCACGGGTTAGATACAGAGTAAAGCTCCCTCTACACTGTCCCATCAAACACTCCCAGGGCAGGTACAGCACGGGTTAGATACAGAGTAATGCTCCCTCTACACTGTCCCATCAAACACTCCCAGGGCAGGTACAGCACGGGTTAGATACAGAGTAAAGCTCCCTCTACACTGTCCCATCAAACACTCCCAGGACAGGTGCAGCACGGGTTGGATACAGAGTAAAGCTCCCTCTGCACTGTCCCATCAAACACTCCCAGGGCAGGAACAGCAGGGTTAGATACACAGTAAAGCTCCCTCTACACTGTCCCATCAAACACTCCCAGGGCAGGAACAGCAGGGGTTAGATACAGAGTAAAGCTCCCTCTACACTGTCCCATCAAACACTCCCAGGGCAGGAACAGCACGGGTTAGATACGGAGTAAAGCTCCCTCTACACTGTCCCATCAAACACTCCCAGGAGAGGTACAGCACGGGTTGGATACAGAGTAAAGCTCCCTTTGCACTGTCCCATCAAACACTCCCAGGGCAGGAACAGCACAGGTTAGATACAGAGTAAAGCTCCCTCTACACTGTCCCATCAAACACTCCCAGGGCAGGCATAGCACGGGTTAGATACAGAGTAAAGCTCCCTCTACACTGTCCCATCAAACACTCTCAGGGCAGCTACAGCATGGGTGAGATACAGAGTAAAGCTCCCTCTACACTGTCCCATCAAACACTCCGAGGGCAGATACAGCACGGGTTAGATACAGAGTAAAGCTCCCTCTACACTGTCCCATCAAACACTCCCAGGGCAGGTACAGCACGGGTTAGATACAGAGTAAAGCTCCCTCTGCACTGTCCCATCAAACACGCCCAGGGCAGGTACAGCACGGGTTAGATACAGAGTAAAGCTCCCTCTACACTGTCCCAGCAAACCCTCCCAGGGCAGGTACAGCATGGGTTAGACACAGAGTAAAGCTCCCTCGACACTGTCCCATCAAACTCTCCCGGGGCAGGTACAGCACGGGTTAGATACACAGTAAAGCTCCCTCTACACTGTCCCATCAAACACTCCCAGGGAAGGAACAGCACGGGTTAGATACAGAGTAAAGCTCCCTCTACACTGTCCCTTCAAACACTCCCAGGGCAGGTACAGCACGGGTTAGATACAGAGTAAAGCTCCCTCTACACTGTCCCATCAAACACTCCCAGGGCAGCTACAGCATGGGTTAGATACAGAATAAAGCTCCCTCTGCACTGTCCCATCAAACACTCCCAGGGCAGGTACAGCACGATTTAGATACAGAGTAAAGCTCCCTCTACACTGTCCCATCAAACACTCCCAGGGCAGCTACAGCATGGGTTAGATACAGAGTACGGCTCCCTCTACACTGTCCCATCAAACAGTCCCAGGGCAGGTACAGCATGGGTTAGGTACAGAGTAAAGCTCCCTCTACACTGCCCCATCAAACACTCCCAGGGCAGTTACAGCACGGGTTAGATACAAAGTAAAGCTCCCTCTACACTGTCCCATCAAACACTCCCAGGGCCGGTACAGCACGGGTTAGATACAGAGTAACGCTCCCTCTACACTGTCCCATCAAACACTCCCAGGGCAGGTACAGCCTAGGTTAGATGCAGAGTAAAGCTCCCTCTACACTGTCCCATCAAACACTTCCAGGGCAGGTACAGCACGGGTTAGATACAGAGTAAAGCTCCCTCTACACTGTCCCAGCAAACCCTCCCAGGGCAGGTACAGCATGGGTTAGATACAGAGTAAAGCTCCCTCTACACTGTCCCATCAAACACTCCCAGGGCAGGTACAGCACGGGTTAGATACAGAGTAAAGCTCCCTCTACACTGTCCCATCAAACACTCCCAGGGCAGGTACAGTACGGGTTAGATACAGAGTAAAGCTCCCTCTACACTGTCCCATCAAACACTCCCAGGGCAGGTACAGCACGGGGTTAGATACAGAGTAAAGCTCCCTCTACACTGTCCCATCAAACACTCCCAGGGCCGGTACAGCACGGGTTTGATACAGAGTAAAGCTCCCTCTACACTGTCCCATCAAACACTCCCAGGGCAGGTACAGCACGGGTTAGATACACAGTAAAGCTCCCTCTACACTGTCCCATCAAACACTCCCAGGGCAGGAACAGCACGGGTAAGATACAGAGTAAAGCTCCCTCTACACTGTCCCATCAAACACTCCCAGGGCAGGTACAGCACGGGTTAGATACAGAGTAAAGCTCCCTCTACACAGTCCCATCAAACACTCCCAGGGCAGGTACAGCACGAATTAGATGCAGAGTAAAGCTCCCTCCACACTGTCCCATCAAACACTCCCAGGGCAGGTACAGCACGGGTTAGATACAGAGTAAAGCTCCCTCTACACTGTCCCATCAAACACTCCCGGGCAGGTACAGCACGGGTTAGATACACAGTAAAGCTCCCTCTACACTGTCCCATCAAACACTCCCGGGCAGGTACAGCACGGGTTAGATACACAGTAAAGCTCCCTCTACACTGTCCCATCGAACACTCCCAGGGCAGGAACAGCACGGGTTAGATACAGAGTAAAGCTCCCTCTACACTCTCCCATCAAACACTCCCGGGCAGGGACAGCACAGGTTAGATACAGAGTAAAGCTCCCTCTACACTGTCCCATCAAACACTCCCAGTGCAGGTACAGCATGGGTTAGATACAGAGTAAAGCTCCCTCTACACTGTCCCATCAAACACTCCCAGGGCAGGTACAGCACGGGTTAGATACAGAGTAAAGCTCCCTCAACACTGTCCCAGCAAACCCTCCCAGGGCAGGTACAGCATGGGTTAGATACAGAGTAAAGCTTCCTCTACACTGTCCCATCAAACACTCCCAGGGCAGGTACAGCACGGGTTAGATACAGAGTAAAGCTCCCTCTACACTTTCCCATCAAACACTCCCAGGGCAGGTACAGCACAGGTTAGATACAGAGTAAAGCTCCCTCTACACTGTCCCATCAAACACTCCCAGGGCACGTACAGCACGGGTTAGATACAGAGTAAAGCTCCCTCCACACTGTCCCATCAAACACTCCCAGGGCAGGTACAGCACGGGTTAGATACAGAGTAATGCTCCCTCTACACTGTCCCATCAAACACTCCCAGGGCAGGTACAGCACGGGTTAGATACAGAGTAAAGCTCCCTCTACACTGTCCCATCAAACACTCCCAGGACAGGTGCAGCACGGGTTGGATACAGAGTAAAGCTCCCTCTGCACTGTCCCATCAAACACTGCCAGGGCAGGAACAGCAGGGTTAGATACACAGTAAAGCTCCCTCTACACTGTCCCATCAAACACTCCCAGGGCAGGAACAGCAGGGGTTAGATACAGAGTAAAGCTCCCTCTACACTGTCCCATCAAACACTCCCAGGGCAGGAACAGCACGGGTTAGATACAGAGTAAAGCTCCCTCTACACTGTCCCATCAAACACTCCCAGGAGAGGTACAGCACGGGTTGGATACAGAGTAAAGCTCCCATTGCACTGTCCCATCAAACACTCCCAGGGCAGGAACAGCACGGGTTAGATACAGAGTAAAGCTCCCTCTACACTGTCCCATCAAACACTCCCAGGGCAGGCATAGCACGGGTTAGATACAGAGTAAAGCTCCCTCTACACTGTCCCATCAAACACTCTCAGGGCAGCTACAGCATGGGTGAGATACAGAGTAAAGCTCCCTCTACACTGTCCCATCAAACACTCCGAGGGCAGATACAGCACGGGTTAGATACAGAGTAAAGCTCCCTCTGCACTGTCCCATCAAACACGCCCAGGGCAGGTACAGCACGGGTTAGATACAGAGTAAAGCTCCCTCTACACTGTCCCAGCAAACCCTCCCAGGGCAGGTACAGCATGGGTTAGACACAGAGTAAAGCTCCCTCGACACTGTCCCATCAAACTCTCCCGGGGCAGGTACAGCACGGGTTAGATACACAGTAAAGCTCCCTCTACACTGTCCCATCAAACACTCCCAGGGAAGGAACAGCACGGGTTAGATACAGAGTAAAGCTCCCTCTACACTGTCCCTTCAAACACTCCCAGGGCAGGTACAGCACGGGTTAGATACAGAGTAAAGCTCCCTCTACACTGTCCCATCAAACACTCCCAGGGCAGCTACAGCATGGGTTAGATACAGAATAAAGCTCCCTCTGCACTGTCCCATCAAACACTCCCAGGGCAGGTACAGCACGATTTAGATACAGAGTAAAGCTCCCTCTACACTGTCCCATCAAACACTCCCAGGGCAGCTACAGCATGGGTTAGATACAGAGTACGGCTCCCTCTACACTGTCCCATCAAACAGTCCCAGGGCAGGTACAGCATGGGTTAGGTACAGAGTAAAGCTCCCTCTACACTGCCCCATCAAACACTCCCAGGGCAGTTACAGCACGGGTTAGATACAAAGTAAAGCTCCCTCTACACTGTCCCATCAAACACTCCTAGGGCAGGTACAGCACGGTTTAGATACAGAGTAAAGCTCCCTCTACACAGTCCCATCAAACACTCCCAGGGCAGGTACAGCACGGGTTAGATACAGAGTAAAGCTCCCTCTACACTGTCCCATCAAACACTCCCAGGGCACGTACAGCACGGGTTAGATACAGAGTAAAGCTCCCTCTACACTGTCCCATCAAACACTCCCAGGGCAGGTACAGCACGGGTTAGATACAGAGTAATGCTCCCTCTACACTGTCCCATCAAACACTCGCAGGGCAGGTACAGCACGGGTTAGATACAGAGTAAAGCTCCCTCTACTCTGTCCCATCAAACACTCCGAGGGCAGATACAGCACGGGTTAGATACAGAGTAAAGCTCCCTCTACACTGTCCCATCAAACACTCCCAGGACAGGTACAGCACGGGTTGGATACAGAGTAAAGCTCCCTCTACACTGTCCCATCAAACACTCCCAGGGCAGGAACAGCACGGGTTAGATACAGAGTAAAGCTCCCTCTACACTGTCCCATCAAACATCCCAGGGCAGGTACAGCACGGGTTAGATACAAAGTAAAGCTCCCTCTACACTGTCCCATCAAACACTCCCGGGCAGGAACAGCAGGGGTTAGATACACAGTAAAGCTCCCACTACACTGTCCCATCAAACACTCCCAGGGCAGGTACAGCACGGGTTAGATACAGAGTAAAGCTCCCACTACACTGTCCCATCAAACACTCCCAGGAGAGGTACAGCACGGGTTGGATACAGAGTAAAGCTCCCTTTACACTGTCCCATCAAACACTCCCAGGGCAGGAACAGCACGGGTTCGATACAGAGTAAAGCTCCCTCTACACTGTCCCATCAAACACTCCTGGGCAGGTACAGCACGGGTTAGATACACAGTAAAGCTCCCTCTTCACTGTCCCATCAAACACTCCCAGGGCAGGAACAGCATGGGTTAGATACAGAGTAAAGCTCCCTCTGCACTGTCCCATCAAACACTCCCAGGGCAGATACAGCACGGGTCAGGTACAGAGTAAAGCTCCCTCTACACTGTCCCATCAAACACTCCCAGGGCAGGTACAGCACGGGTTGGATACAGAGTAAAGCTCCCTTTACACTGTCCCATCAAACACTCCCAGGACAGGTACAGCACGGGTTGGATACAGAGTAAAGCTCCCTTTACACTGTCCCATCAAACACTCCCAGGGCAGGAACAGCACGGGTTAGATACAGAGTAAAGCTCCCTCTACACTGTCCCATCAAACACTCCCAGGGCAGGTACAGCACGGGTTAGATACAGAGTAAAGCTCCCTCTACACTGTCCCATCAAACACTCCCAGGGCAGGAACAGCACGGGTTAGATACAGAGTAAAGCTCCCTCTACACTCTCCCCTCAAACACTCCCGGGCAGGTACAGCACAGGTTAGATACAGAGTAAAGCTCCCTCTACACTGTCCCATCAAACACTCCCAGGGCAGGAACAGCACGGGTTAGATACAGAGTAAAGCTCCCTCTACGCTGTCCCATCAAACACTCCCAGGGCAGGTATAGCACGGGTTAGGTACAGAGTAAAGCTCCCTCTCCACTGCCCCATCAAACACTCCCAGGGCAGTTACAGCACGGGTTAGATACAAAGTAAAGCTCCCTCTACACTGTCCCATCAAACACTCCTAGGGCAGGTACAGCACGGTTTAGATACAGAGTAAAGCTCCCTCTACACTGTCCCATCAAACACTCCCAGTGCAGGTACAGCATGGGTTAGATACAGAGTAAAGCTCCCTCTACACTGTCCCATCAAACACTCCCAGGGCAGGAACAGCACGGGTTAGATGCAGAGTAAAGCTCCCTCTACACTGTCCCATCAAACACTCCCGGGCAGGTACAGCACGGGTTAGATACACAGTAAAGCTCCCTCTACACTGTCCCATCAAACACTCCCAGGGCAGGAACAGCACGGGTTCGATACAGAGTAAAGCTCCCTCTACACTGTCCCATCAAACACTCCTGGGCAGGTACAGCACGGGTTACATACACAGTAAACCTCCCTCTACACTGTCCCATCAAACACTCCAAGGGCAGGTACAGCACGGGTTAGATACAGAGTAAAGCTCCCTCTCCACTGCCCCATCAAACACTCCCAGGGCAGTTACAGCACGGGTTAGATACAAAGTAAAGCTCCCTCTACACTGTCCCATCAAACACTCCTAGGGCAGGTACAGCACGGTTTAGATACAGAGTAAAGCTCCCTCTACACTGTCCCATCAAACACTCCCAGTGCAGGTACAGCATGGGTTAGATACAGAGTAAAGCTCCCTCTACACTGTCCCATCAAACACTCCCAGGGCAGGTACAGCACGGGTTAGATACAGAGTAAAGCTCCCTCTACACTGTCCCATCAAACACTCCCAGGGCACGTACAGCACGGGTTAGATACAGAGTAAAGCTCCCTCTACACTGTCCCATCAAACACTCCCAGGGCAGGTACAGCACGGGTTAGATACAGAGTAATGCTCCCTCTACACTGTCCCATCAAACACTCGCAGGGCAGGTACAGCACGGGTTAGATACAGAGCAAAGCTCCCTCTACTCTGTCCCATCAAACACTCCGAGGGCAGATACAGCACGGGTTAGATACAGAGTAAAGCTCCCTCTACACTGTCCCATCAAACACTCCCAGGACAGGTACAGCACGGGTTGGATACAGAGTAAAGCTCCCTCTACACTGTCCCATCAAACACTCCCAGGGCAGGAACAGCACGGGTTAGATACAGAGTAAAGCTCACTCTACACTGTCCCATCAAACATCCCAGGGCAGGTACAGCACGGGTTAGATACAGAGTAAAGCTCCCTCTACACTGTCCCATCAAACACTCCCGGGCCGGAAAAGCAGGGGTTCGATACACAGTAAAGCTCCCACTACACTGTCCCATCAAACACTCCCAGGGCAGGTACAGCACGGGTTAGATACAGAGGAAAGCTCCCTCGACACTGTCCCATCAAACACTCCCAGGGCAGGTACAGCACGGGTTGGATACAGAGTAAAGCTCCCTTTACACTGTCCCATCAAACACTCCCAGGACAGGTACAGCACGGGTTGGATACAGAGTAAAGCTCCCTTTACACTGTCCCATCAAACACTCCCAGGGCAGGAACAGCACGGGTTAGATACAGAGTAAAGCTCCCTCTACACTGTCCCATCAAACACTCCCAGGGCAGGTACAGCACGGGTTAGATACAGAGTAAAGCTCCCTCGACACTGTCCCATCAAACACTCCCAGGGCAGGAACAGCACGGGTTAGATACAGAGTAAAGCTCCCTCTACACTCTCCCATCAAACACTCCCGGGCAGGTACAGCACAGGTTAGATACAGAGTAAAGCTCCCTCTACACTGTCCCATCAAACACTCCCAGTGCAGGTACAGCATGGGTTCGATACAGAGTAAAGCTCCCTTTACACTGTCCCATCAAACACTCCCAGGGCAGGAACAGCACGGGTTAGATACAGAGTAAAGCTCCCTCTACGCTGTCCCATCAAACACTCCCAGGGCAGGTATAGCACGGGTTAGATACAGAGTAAAGCTCCCTCTACACTGTCCGATCAAACACTCCGAGGGCAGATACAGCACGGGTTAGATACAGAGTAAAGCTCCCTCTACACTGTCCCATCAAACACTCCCAGGGCAGGTACAGCACGGGTTAGATACAGAGTAATGCTCCCTCTACACTGTCCATCAAACACTCCCAGTGCAGGTGCAGCACGGGTTAGATACAGAGTAAAGCTCCCTCTACTCTGTCCCATCAAACACTCCGAGGGCAGATACAGCACGGGTTAGATACAGAGTAAAGCTCCCTCTGCACTGTCCCATCAAACACTCCCAGGACAGGTACAGCACGGGTTGGATACAGAGTAAAGCTCCCTCTACACTGTCCCATCAAACACTCCCAGGGCAGGAACAGCACGGGTTAGATGCAGAGTAAAGCTCCCTCTACACTGTCCCATCAAACACTCCCGGGCAGGTACAGCACGGGATAGATACACAGTAAAGCTCCCTCTACACTGTCCCATCAAACACTCCCAGGGCAGGAACAGCAGGGGTTAGATACAGAGAAAAGCTCCCTCTACACTGTCCCATCAAACACTCCCAGGGCAGGTACAGCACGGGTTAGATACAGAGTAAAGCTCCCACTACACTGTCCCATCAAACACTCCCAGGAGAGGTACAGCACGGGTTGGATACAGAGTAAAGCTCCCTTTACACTGTCCCATCAAACACTCCTGGGCAGGTACAGCACGGGTTAGATACACAGTAAAGCTCCCTCTGCACTGTCCCATCAAACACTCCCAGCGCAGGAACAGCATGGGTTAGATACAGAGTAAAGCTCCCTCTGCACTGTCCCATCAAACACTCCCAGCGCAGGAACAGCATGGGTTAGATACAGAGTAAAGCTCCCTCTACACTGTCCCATCAAACACTCCCAGGGCAGCAACAGCATGGGTTAGATACAGAGTAAAGCTCCCTCTACACTGTCCCATCAAACACTTCGAGGGCAGATACAGCACGGGTTAGATACAGAGTAAAGCTCCCTCTACACTGTCCCATCAAACACTCCCAGGGCAGGTACAGCACGCGTTGGATACAGAGTAAAGCTCCCTTTACACTGTCCCATCAAACACTCCCAGGACAGGTACAGCACGGGTTGGATACAGTGTAAAGCTCCCTTTGCACTGTCCCATCAAACACTCCCAGGGCAGGAACAGCACGGGTTAGATACAGAGTAAAGCTCCCTCTGCACTGTCCCATCAAACACTCCCAGGGCAGGAACAGCACGGGTTAGATACAGAGTAAAGCTCCCTCTACACTCTCCCATCAAACACTCCCGGGCAGGTACAGCACAGGTTAGATACAGAGTAAAGCTCCCTCTACACTGTCCCATCAAACACTCCCAGGGCAGGTACAGCACGGGTTAGATACAGAGTAAAGCTCCCTCGACACTGTCCCATCAAACACTCCCAGGGCTGGTACAGCACGGGTTAGATACAGAGTAAAGCTCCCTCTACACTGTCCCATCAAACACTCCCAGTGCAGGTCCAGCATGGGTTGGATACAGAGTAAAGCTCCCTCTACACTGTCCCATCAAACACTCCCAGGGCAGGAACAGCACGGGTTAGATACAGAGTAAAGCTCCCTCTACACTGTCCCATCAAACACTCCCAGGGCACGTACAGCACGGGTTAGATACAGAGTAAAGCTCCCTCTACACTGTCCCATCAAACACTCCCAGGGCAGGTACAGCACGGGTTAGATACAGAGTAATGCTCCCTCTACACTGTCCCATCAAACACTCGCAGGGCAGGTACAGCACGGGTTAGATACAGAGTAAAGCTCCCTCTACACTGTCCCATCAAACACTCCCAGGGCAGGAACAGCATGGGTTAGATACAGAGTAAAGCTCCCTCTACACTGTCCCATCAAACACTCCCAGGGCAGGTATAGCACGGGTCAGATACAGAGTAAAGCTCCCTCTACACTGTCCCATCAAACACTCCCAGGGCAGCTACAGCATGGGTTAGATACAGAGTAAAGCTCCCTCTACACTGTCCCATCAAACACTTCGAGGGCAGATACAGCACGGGTTAGATACAGAGTAAAGCTCCCTCTACACTGTCCCATCAAACACTCCCAGGGCAGGAACAGCAGGGGTTAGATACAGAGTAAAGCTCCCTCTACACTGTCCCATCAAACACTCCCAGGGCAGGTACAGCACGGGTTAGGTACAGAGTAAAGCTCCCACTACACTGTCCCATCAAACACTCCCAGGAGAGGTACAGCACGGGTTGGATACAGAGTAAAGCTCCCTTTACACTGTCCCATCAAACACTCCCAGGGCAGGAACAGCACGGGTTCGATACAGAGTAAAGCTCCCTCTACACTGTCCCATCAAACACTCCTGGGCAGGTACAGCACGGGTTAGATACACAGTAAAGCTCCCTCTACACTGTCCCATCAAACACTCCCAGGGCAGGAACAGCATGGGTTAGATACAGAGTAAAGCTCCCTCTACACTGTCCCATCAAACACTCCCAGGGCAGGTACAGCACGGGTTGGATACAGAGCAAAGCTCCCTTTACACTGTCCCATCAAACACTCCCAGGACAGGTACAGCACGGGTTGGATACAGAGTAAAGCTCCCTTTACACTGTCCCATCAAACACTCCCAGGGCAGGAACAGCACGGGTTAGATACAGAGTAAAGCTCCCTCTACACTGTCCCATCAAACACTCCCAGGGCAGGAACAGCACAGGTTAGATACAGAGTAAAGCTCCCTCTACACTCTCCCATCAAACACTCCCGGGCAGGTACAGCACAGGTTAGATAAAGAGTAAAGCTCCCTCTACACTGTCCCATCAAACACTTCCAGGGCAGGTATAGCACGGGTTAGATACAGAGTAAAGCTCCCTCTACACTGTCCCATCAAACACTCTCAGGGCAGCTACAGCATGGGTGAGATACAGAGAAAAGCTCCCTCTACACTGTCCCATCAAACACTCCCAGTGCAGGTACAGCATGGGTTGGATACAGAGTAAAGCTCCCTCTACACTGTCCCATCAAACACTCCCAGGGCAGGAACAGCACGGGTTAGATACAGAGTAAAGCTCCCTCTACACTGTCCCATCAAACACTCCCAGGGCACGTACAGCACGGGTTAGATACAGAGTAAAGCTCCCTCTACACTGTCCCATCAAACACTCCCAGGGCAGGTACAGCACGGGTTAGATACAGAGTAATGCTCCCTCTACACTGTCCCATCAAACACTCGCAGGGCAGGTACAGCACGGGTTAGATACAGAGTAAAGCTCCCTCTACACTGTCCCATCAAACACTCCCAGGGCAGGAACAGCATGGGTTAGATACAGAGTAAAGCTCCCTCTACACTGTCCCATCAAACACTCCCAGGGCAGGTAAAGCACGGGTCAGATACAGAGTAAAGCTCCCTCTACACTGTCCCATCAAACACTCCCAGGGCAGCTACAGCATGGGTTAGATACAGAGTAAAGCTCCCTCTACACTGTCCCATCAAACACTTCGAGGGCAGATACAGCACGGGTTAGATACAGAGTAAAGCTCCCTCTACACTGTCCCATCAAACACTCCCAGGGCAGGAACAGCAGGGGTTAGATACAGAGTAAAGCTCCCTCTACACTGTCCCATCAAACACTCCCAGGGCAGGTACAGCACGGGTTGGATACAGAGCAAAGCTCCCTTTACACTGTCCCATCAAACACTCCCAGGACAGGTACAGCACGGGTTGGATACAGAGTAAAGCTCCCTTTACACTGTCCCATCAAACACTCCCAGGGCAGGAACAGCACGGGTTAGATACAGAGTAAAGCTCCCTCTACACTGTCCCATCAAACACTCCCAGGGCAGGAACAGCACAGGTTAGATACAGAGTAAAGCTCCCTCTACACTCTCCCATCAAACACTCCCGGGCAGGTACAGCACAGGTTAGATAAAGAGTAAAGCTCCCTCTACACTGTCCCATCAAACACTTCCAGGGCAGGTATAGCACGGGTCAGATACAGAGTAAAGCTCCCTCTACACTGTCCCATCAAACACTCTCAGGGCAGCTACAGCATGGGTGAGATACAGAGAAAAGCTCCCTCTACACTGTCCCATCAAACACTCCGAGGGCAGATACAGCACGGGTTAGATACACAGTAAAGCTCCCTCTACACTGTCCCATCAAACACTCCCAGGGCAGGTGCAGCACGGGTTAGATACAGAGTAAAGCTCCCACTACACTGTCCCATCAAACACTCCCAGGGAAGGAACAGCACGGGTTAGATACAGAGTAAAGCTCCCTCTACACTGTCCCATCAAACACTCCCAGGGCAGGTATGGCACGGGTTAGATACAGAGTAAAGCTCCCTCTGCACTGTCCCATCAAACACTCCCAGGGCAGCTACAGCATGGGTTAGAAACAGAATAAAGCTCCCTCTGCACTGTCCCATCAAACACTCCCAGGGCAGGTACAGCACGATTTAGATACAGAGTAAAGCTCCCTCTACACTGTCCCATCAAACACTCCCAGGGCCGCTACAGCATGGGTTAGATACAGAGTAAAGCTCCCTCTACACTGTCCCATCAAACAGTCCCAGGGCAGGTACAGCATGGGTTAGGTACAGAGTAAAGCTCCCTCTACACTGTCCCATCAAACACTCCCAGGGCAGGTACAGCACAGGTTAGATACAGAGTAAAGCTCCCTCTACACTGTCCCATCAAACACTCCCAGGGCACGTACAGCACAGGTTAGATACAGAGTAAAGCTCCCTCTACACTGTCCCATCAAACACTCCCAGGGCAGGTACAGCACAGGTTAGATACAGAGTAAAGCTCCCTCGACACTGTCCCATCAAACACTCCCAGGGCACGGACAGCACGGGTTAGATACAGAGTAAAGCTCCCTCTACACTGTCCCATCAAACACTCGCAGGGCAGGTACAGCACGGGTTAGAATCAGAGTAAAGCTCCCTCTACTCTGTCCCATCAAACACTCCGAGGGCAGATACAGCACGGGTTAGATACAGAGTAAAGCTCCCTCTACACTGTCCCATCAAACACTCCCAGGACAGGTACAGCACGGGTTGGATACAGAGTAAAGCTCCCTCTACACTGTCCCATCAAACACTCCCAGGGCAGGAACAGCACGGGTTAGATACAGAGTAAAGCTCCCTCTGCACTGTCCCATCAAACACTCCCGGGCAGGTAGAGCACGGGTTAGATACACAGTAAAGCTCCCTCTACACTGTCCCATCAAACACTCCCAGGGCAGGAACAGCAGGGGTTAGATACAGAGTAAAGCTCCCTCTACACTGTCCCATCAAACACTCCCAGGGCAGGTACAGCACGGGTTAGATACAGAGTAAAGCTCCCACTACACTGTCCCATCAAACACTCCCAGGAGAGGTACAGCACGGGTTGGAGACAGAGTAAAGCTCCCTCTACACTGTCCCATCAAACACTCCTGGGCAGGTACAGCACGGGTTAGATACACAGTAAAGCTCCCTCTACACTGTCCCATCAAACACTCCCAGGGCAGGAACAGCATGGGTTAGATACAGAGTAAAGCTCCCTCTACACTGTCCCATCAAACACTCCCAGGGCAGGGAAAGCACGGGTCAGATACAGAGTAAAGCTCCCTCTACACTGTCCCATCAAACACTCCCAGGGCAGCTACAGCATGGGTTAGATACAGAGTAAAGCTCCCTCTACACTGTCCCATCAAACACTCCCAGGGCAGGTACAGCACGGGTTGGATACAGAGTAAAGCTCCCTCTACACTCTCCCATCAAACACTCCCAGGACAGGGACAGCACGGGTTGGATACAGAGTAAAGCTCTCTTTACACTGTCCCATCAAACACTCCCAGGGCAGGAACAGCACGGGTTAGATACAGAGTAAAGCTCCCTCTACACTGTCCCATCAAACACTCCCAGGGCAGGAACAGCACGGGTTAGATACAGAGTAAAGCTCCCTCTACACTCTCCCATCAAACACTCCCGGGCAGGTACAGCACAGGTTAGATACAGAGTAAAGCTCCCTCTACACTGTCCCATCAAACACTCCCACTGCAGGTACAGCATGCGTTAGATACAGAGTAAAGCTCCCTCTACACTGTCCCATCAAACACTCCCAGGGCAGGTACAGCATGGGTTAGATACAGAGTAAAGCTCCCTCTACACTGTCCCATCAAACACTCCCAGGGCAGGTATAGCACGGGTTAGATACAGAGTAAAGCTCCCTCTACACTGTCCCATCAAACACTCCCAGGGCAGGTACAGCACGGGTTAGATACAGAGTAATTCTCCCTCTACACTGTCCCATCAAACACTCCCAGGGCAGGTACAGCACGGGTTAGATACAGAGTAAAGCTCCCTCTACACTGTCCCATCAAACACTCCCAGGGCAGGTACAGCACGGGTTAGATTCAGAGTAAAGCTCCCTCTACACTGTCCCATGAAACACTCCCAGGGCCGGTACAGCACGGGTTAGATACAGAGTAAAGCTCCCTCTACACTGTCCCATCAAACACTCCCAGGGCAGGTACAGCACGGGTTAGATGCAGAGAAAAACTCCCTCTACACAGTCCAATCAAACACTCCCAGGGCAGGAACAGCACGGGTTAGATACAGAGTAAAGCTCCCTCTACACTGTCCCATCAAACACTCCCAGGGCAGGTACAGCACGGGTTAGATACACAGTAAAGCTCCCTCTACACTGTCCCATCAAACACTCCCAGGGCAGGAACAGCACGGGTAAGATACAGAGTAAAGCTCCCTCTACACTGTCCCATCAAACACTCCCAGGGCAGGTACAGCACGGGTTAGATACAGAGTAAAGCTCCCTCTACACTGTCCCATCAAACACTCCCAGGGCAGGTACAGCACGATTTAGATGCAGAGTAAAGCTCCCTCCACACTGTCCCATCAAACACTCCCAGTGCTGGTACAGCACGGGTTAGACACAGACTAAAGCTCCATCTGCACTGTCCCATCAAACACTCCCAGGGCAGGTACAGCACGATTTAGATGCAGAGTAAAGCTCCGTCCACACTGTCCCATCAAACACTCCCAGGGCAGGTACAGCACGGGTTAGATACAGAGTAAAGCTCCCTCTACACTGTCCCATCAAACACTCCCAGGGCAGGTATAGCATGGGTTAGATACAGAGTAAAGCTCCCTCTACACTGTCCCATCAAACACTCTCAGGGCAGCTACAGCATGGGTGAGATACAGAGTAAAGCTCCCTCTACACTGTCCCATCAAACACTCCCAGGGCACGTACAGCACGGGTTAGATACAGAGTAAAGCTCCCTCTACACTGTCCCATCAAACACTCCCAGGGCAGGTACAGCACGGGTTAGATACAGAGTAATGCTCCCTCTACACAGTCCCATCAAACACTCCCAGGGCAGGAACAGCATGGGTTAGATACAGAGTAAAGCTCCCTCTACACTGTCCCATCAAACACTCCCAGGGCAGGTATAGCACGGGTCAGATACAGAGTAAAGCTCCCTCTACACTGTCCCATCAAACACTCCCAGGGCAGCTACAGCATGGGTTAGATACAGAGTAAAGCTCCCTCTACACTGTCCCATCAAACACTTCGAGGGCAGATACAGCACGGGTTAGATACAGAGTAAAGCTCCCTCTACACTGTCCCATCAAACACTCCCAGGGCAGGAACAGCAGGGGTTAGATACAGAGTAAAGCTACCTCTACACTGTCCCATCAAACACTCCCAGGGCAGGTACAGCACGGGTTAGATACAGAGTAAAGCTCCCACTACACTGTCCCATCAAACACTCCCAGGAGAGGTGCAGCACGGGTTGGATACAGAGTAAAGCTCCCTTTACACTGTCCCATCAAACACTCCCAGGGCAGGAACAGCACGGGTTCGATACAGAGTAAAGCTCCCTTTACACTGTCCCATCAAACACTCCTGGGCAGGTACAGCACGGGTTAGATACACAGTAAAGCTCCCTCTACACTGTCCCATCAAACACACCCAGGGCAGGAACAGCATGGGTTAGATACAGAGTAAAGCTCCCTCTACACTGTCCCATCAAACACTCCCAGGGCAGGTACAGCACGGGTTGGATACAGAGTAAAGCTCCCTTTACACTGTCCCATCAAACACTCCCAGGACAGGTACAGCGCGGGTTGGATACAGAGTAAAGCTCCCTTTACACTGTCCCATCAAACACTCCGAGGGCAGGAACAGCACGGGTTAGATACAGAGTAAAGCTCCCTCTACACTGTCCCATCAAACACTCCCAGGGCAGGAACAGCACGGGTTAGATACAGAGTAAAGCTCCCTCTACACTCTCCCATCAAACACTCCCGGGCAGGTACAGCACAGGTTAGATACAGAGTAAAGCTCCCTCTACACTGTCCCATCAAACACTCCCAGGGCAGGTATAGCACAGGTTAGATACAGAGTAAAGCTCCCGCTGCACTGTCCCATCAAACACTCACAGGGCAGCTACAGCATGGGTGAGATACAGAGTAAAGCTCCCTCAACACTGTCCCATCAAACACTCCGAGGGCAGGTACAGCACGGGTTAGATACAGAGTAAAGCTCCCTCTACACTGTCCCATCAAACACTCCCAGGGAAGGAACAGCACGGGTTAGATACAGAGTAAAGCTCCCTCTGCACTGTCCCATCAAACACTCCCAGGGCAGGTACAGCACGGGTTAGATACAGAGTAAAGCTCCCTCTACACTGTCCCATCAAACACTCCCAGGGCAGCCACAGCATGGGTTAGATACAGAATAAAGCTCCCTCTGCACTGTCCCATCAAACACTCCCAGGGCAGGTACAGCACGATTTAGATACAGAGTAAAGCTCCCTCTACACTGTCCCATCAAACACTCCCAGGGCAGGTACAGCACGGGTTAGATACAGAGTAATGCTCCCTCTGCACTGTCCCATCAAACACTCGCAGGGCAGGTACAGCACGGGTTAGATACAGAGTAAAGCTCCCTCTACTCTGTCCCATCAAACACTCCGAGAGCAGATACAGCACGGGTTAGATACAGAGTAAAGCTCCCTCTACACTGTCCCATCAAACACTCCCAGGACAGGTACAGCACGGATTAGATACAGAGTAAAGCTCCCTCTACACTGTCCCATCAAACACTTCGAGGGCAGATACAGCACGGGTTAGATACAGAGTAAAGCTCCCTCTACACTGTCCCATCAAACACTCCCAGGGCAGGTACAGCACGGGTTGGATACAGAGTAAAGCTCCCTTTACACTGTCCCATCAAACACTCCCAGGACAGGTGCAGCACGGGTTGGATACAGAGTAAAGCTCCCTTTACACTGTCCCATCAAACACTCCCAGGGCAGGAACAGCACGGGTTAGATACAGAGTAAAGCTCCCTCTACACTGTCCCATCAAACACTCCCAGGGCAGGAACAGCACGGGTTAGATACAGAGTAAAGCTCCCTCTACACTGTCCCATCAAACACTCCCAGGGCAGGTACAGCACGGGTTAGATACAGAGTAAAGCTCCCTCTACACTGTCCCATCAAACACTCCCAGGGCAGGTACAGCACGGGTTCGATACAGAGTAACGCTCCCTCTACACTGTCCCATCAAACACTCCCGGGCAGGTACAGCACAGGTTAGATACAGAGTAAAGCTCCCTCTATACTGTCCCATCAAGCACTCCCAGTGCAGGTACAGCATGGGTTAGATACAGAGTAAAGCTCCCTCTGCACTGTCCCATCAAACACTCCCAGGGCAGGTACAGCACGGGTTAGATACAGAGAAAAACTCCCTCTACACAGTCCAATCAAACACTCCCAGGGCAGCTACAGCACGGGTTAGATACAGAGTAAAGCTCCCTCTACACTGTCCCATCAAACACTCCCAGGGCAGGTACAGCACGGGTTAGATACACAGTAAAGCTCCCTCTACACTGTCCCATCAAACACTCCCAGGGCAGGTACAGCACGGGTTAGATACACAGTAAAGCTCCCTCTACACCATCCCATCAAACACTCCCAGGGCAGGTGCAGCACGGGTTAGATACAGAGTAAAGCTCCCTTTACACTGTCCCATCAAACACTCCCAGTGCTGGTACAGCACGGGTTAGACACAGACTAAAGCTCCATCTGCACTGTCCCATCAAACACTCCCAGGGCAGGTACAGCACGATTTAGATGCAGAGTAAAGCTCCCTCCACACTGTCCCATCAAACACTCCCAGGGCAGGTACAGCACGGTTTAGATACAGAGTAAAGCTCCCTCTACACTGTCCCATCAAACACTCCCAGGGCAGGGACAGCACGGGTTAGATACAGAGTAAAGCTCCCTCTACACTGTCCCATCAAACACTCCCAGGGCACGTACAGCACGGGTTAGATACAGAGTAATGCTCCCTCTGCACTGTCCCATCAAACACTCGCAGGGCAGGTACAGCACGGGTTAGATACAGAGTAAAGCTCCCTCTACACTGTCCCATCAAACACTCCCAGGGCAGGTACAGCACGGGGTTAGATACAGAGTAAAGCTCCCTCTACACTGTCCCATCAAACACTCCCAGGGCAGGTACAGCACGGGTTAGATACAGAGTAAAGCTCCCTCTACACTGTCCCATCAAACACTCCCAGGGCCGGTACAGCACGGGTTAGATACAGAGTAAAGCTCCCTCTACACTGTCCCATCAAACACTCCCAGGGCAGGCACAGCACGGGTTCGATACAGAGTAAAGCTCCCTCTACACTGTCCCATCAGACACTCCCGGGCAGGTACAGCACGGGTTAGATACACAGTAAAGATCCCTCTACACTGTCCCATCAAACACTCCCGGGCAGGTACAGCACGGGTTAGATACACAGTAAAGCTGCCTCTACACTGTCCCATCAAACACTCACAGGGCAGGAACAGCACGTGTTAGATACAGAGAAATGCTCCCTCTATACTGTCCCATCAAACACTCCCAGGGCAGGTACAGCACGGGTTAGATACAGAGCAAAGCTCCCTTTAAACTGTCCCATCAAACACTCCCAGGGCAGGTACAGCACGGGTTAGATACAGAGTAAAGCTCCCTCTACACTGTCCCATCAAACACTCCCAGGGCAGGTACAGCACAGGTTAGATACAGAGTAAAGCTCCCTCTACACTGCCCCATCAAACACTCCCAGGGCAGGTACAGCACGGGTTAGATACAGAGTAAAGCTCCCTCTGCACTGTCCCATCGAACACTCCCAGGGCCTGTACAGCACGGGTTAGATACAGAGTAAAGCTCCCTCTGCACTGTCCCATCAAACACTCCCAGGGCAGGTATAGCACGGGTTAGATACAGAGTAAAGCTCCCTCTACACTGTCCCATCAAATACTCCCAGTGCAGGTACAGCACGGGTTAGATACAGAGTAAAGCTCCCTCTACACCGTCCCATCAAACACTCCCAGGGCAGGCACAGCACGGGTTAGATACAGAGTAAAGCTCCCTCTACACTGTCCCATCAAACACTCCCAGTGCAGGTACAGCACGGGTTAGATACAGAGTAAAGCTCCCTCTACACTGTCCCATCAAACACTCCCAGTGCAGGTACAGCATGGGTTAGATACAGAGTACAGCTCCCTCTACACTGTCCCATCAAAACTCCCAGGGCAGGTACAGCACGGGTTAGATAGAGAGTAAAGCTCCCTCTACACTGTCCCATCAAACACTCCCAGGGCAGATACAGCACGGGTTAGATACAGAGTAAAGCTCCCTCTACACTGTCCCATCAAACACTCCCAGGGCAGGTATAGCACGGGTTAGATACAGAGTAAAGCTCCCTCTACACTGTCCCATCAAACACTCCCAGGGCAGGTACTGCACGGGTTAGATACAGAGTAAAGCTCCCTCGACACTGTCCCAGCAAACCCTCCCAGGGCAGGTACATACAACATGGGTTAGATACAGAGTAAAGCTCCCTCTGCACTGTCCCATCAAACACTCCCAGGGCAGGTACAGCACGGGTTAGATACAGAGTAAAGCTCCCTCTAAATTGTCCCATCAAACACTCCCAGGGCCGGTACAGCACGGGTTAGATACAGAGTAAAGCTCCCTCTACACTGTCCCATCAAACACTCCCAGGGCAGGTACAGCACGGGTTAGATACAGAGTAAAGCTAACTCTACACTGTCCCATCAAACACTCCCAGGGCAGGTACAGCGCGGGTTAGATACAGAGAAAAGCTCCCTCTACACAGTCCAATCAAACACTCACAGGGCAGGTACAGCACGGGTTAGATACAGAGTAAAGCTCCCTCTACACTGTCCCATCAAACACTCCCAGGGCAGGTACAGCACGGGTTAGATAAAGAGTAAAGCTCCCTCTACACTGTCCCATCAAACACTCCCAGGGCAGGTACAGCACGGGTTAGATACAGAGTAAAGCTCCCTCTACACTGTCCCATCAAACACTCCCGGGGCAGGTACAGCACGGGTTAGATACACAGTAAAGCTCCCTCTACACTGTCCCATCAAACACTCCCAGGGCAGGAACAGCACGGGTTAGATACAGAGTAAAGCTCCCTCTACACTGTCCCATCAAACACTCCCAGGGCAGCTGCAGCATGGGTTAGATACAGAATAAAGCTCCCTCTACACTGTCCCATCAAACACTCCCAGGGCAGGTACAGCACGATTTAGATGCAGAGTAAAGCTCGCTCCACACTGTCCCATCAAACACTCCCAGGGCAGGTACAGCACGGGTTAGATACAGAGTAATGCTCCCTCTACACTGTCCCATCAAACACTCGCAGGGCAGGTACAGCACGGGTTAGATACAGAGTAAAGCTCCCTCTACTCTGTCCCATCAAACACTCCGAGAGCAGATACAGCACGGGTTAGATACAGAGTAAAGCTCCCTCTACACTGTCCCATCAAACACTCCCAGGACAGGTACAGCACGGGTTAGATACAGAGTAAAGCTCCCTCTACACTGTCCCATCAAACACTTCGAGGGCAGATACAGCACGGGTTAGATACAGAGTAAAGCTCCCTCTACACTGTCCCATCAAACACTCCCAGGGCAGGTACAGCACGGGTTGGATACAGAGTAAAGCTCCCTTTACACTGTCCCATCAAACACTCCCAGGACAGGTGCAGCACGGGTTGGATACAGAGTAAAGCTCCCTTTACACTGTCCCATCAAACACTCCCAGGGCAGGAACAGCACGGGTGAGATACAGAGTAAAGCTCCCTCTACACTGTCCCATCAAACACTCCCAGGGCAGGAACAGCACGGGTTAGATACAGAGTAAAGCTCCCTCTACACTGTCCCATCAAACACTCCCAGGGCAGGTACAGCACGGGTTAGATACAGAGTAAAGCTCCCTCTACACTGTCCCATCAAACACTCCCAGGGCAGGTACAGCACGGGTTGGATACAGAGTAAAGCTCCCTCTACACTGTCCCATCAAACACTCCCAGGGCAGGTACAGCACGGGTTAGATACAGAGTAAACCTCCCTCTGCACTGTCCCATCAAACACTCCCAGGGCAGGTACAGCACGGGTTAGATACACAGTAAACCTCCCTCTACACTGTCCCATCAAACACTCCCAGGGCAGGTACAGCACGGGTTAGATACAGAGTAACGCTCCCTCTACACTGTCCCATCAAACACTCCCGGGCAGGTACAGCACAGGTTAGATACAGAGTAAAGCTCCCTCTACACTGTCCCATCAAACACTCCCAGTGCAGGTACAGCATGGGTTAGATACAGAGTAATGCTCCCTCTACACTGTCCCATCAAACACTCCCAGGGCAGGTACAGCACGGGTTAGATACAGAGTAATTCTCCCTCTACACTGGCCCATCAAACACTCCCAGGGCAGGTACAGCACGGGTTAGATACAGAGTAAATCTCCCTCTACACTGTCCCATCAAACACTCCCAGGGCAGGTACAGCACGGGTTAGATACAGAGTAAAGCTCTCTCTACACTGTCCCATCAAACACTCCCAGGGCAGGTACAGCACGGGTTAGATACAGAGTAAATCTCCCTCTACACTGTCCCATCAAACACTCCCAGGGCAGGTACAGCACGGGTTAGATACAGAGTAAAGCTCCCTCTACACTGCCCCATCAAACACTCCCAGGGCAGGTACAGCATGGGTTAGATACAGAGTAAAGCTCCCTCTACACTGTCCAATCAAACACTCCCAGGGCAGCTACAGCACGGGTTAGATACAGAGTAAAGCTCCCTCTACACTGTCCCATCAAACACTCCCAGGGCAGGTACAGCACGGGTTAGATACACAGTAAAGCTCCCTCTGCACTGTCCCATCAAACACTCCCAGGGCAGGAACAGCACGGGTAAGATACAGAGTAAAGCTCCCTCTACACTGTCCCATCAAACACTCCCAGGGCAGGTACAGCACGGGTTAGATACAGAGTAAAGCTCCCTCTCCACTGTCCCATCAAACACTCCCAGGGCAGGTACAGCACGGGTTAGATACAGAGTAAAGCTCCCTCTACACTATCCCATCAAACACTCCCAGGGCAGGTGCAGCACGGGTTAGATACAGAGTAAAGCTCCCTTTACACTGTCCCATCAAACACTCCCAGTGCTGGTACAGCACGGGTTAGACACAGACTAAAGCTCCATCTGCACTGTCCCATCAAACACTCCCAGGGCAGGTACAGCACGGTTTAGATACAGAGTAAAGCTCCCTCTACACTGTCCCATCAAACACTCCCAGGGCAGGTACAGCACGGGGTTAGATACAGAGTAAAGCTCCCTCTACACTGTCCCATCAAACACTCCCAGGGCAGGTACAGCACGGGTTAGATACAGAGTAAAGCTCCCTCTACACTGTCCCATCAAACACTCCCAGGGCCGGTACAGCACGGGTTAGATACAGAGTAAAGCTCCCTCTACACTGTCCCATCAAACACTCCCAGGGCAGGCACAGCACGGGTTCGATACAGAGTAAAGCTCCCTCTACACTGTCCCATCAGACACTCCCGGGCAGGTACAGCACGGGTTAGATACACAGTAAAGATCCCTCTACACTGTCCCATCAAACACTCCCGGGCAGGTGCAGCACGGGTTAGATACACAGTAAAGCTGCCTCTACACTGTCCCATCAAACACTCACAGGGCAGGAACAGCACGTGTTAGATACAGAGAAATGCTCCCTCTATACTGTCCCATCAAACACTCCCAGGGCAGGTACAGCACGGGTTAGATACAGAGTAAAGCTCCCTTTAAACTGTCCCATCAAACACTCCCAGGGCAGGTACAGCACAGGTTAGATACAGAGTAAAGCTCCCTCTACACTGCCCCATCAAACACTCCCAGGGCAGGTACAGCACGGGTTAGATACAGAGTAAAGCTCCCTCTGCACTGTCCCATCGAACACTCCCAGGGCCGGTACAGCACGGGTTAGATACAGAGTAAAGCTCCCTCTGCACTGTCCCATCAAACACTCCCAGGGCAGGTATAGCACGGGTTAGATACAGAGTAAAGCTCCCTCTACACTGTCCCATCAAACACTCCCAGTGCAGGTACAGCACGGGTTAGATACAGAGTAAAGCTCCCTCTACACCGTCCCATCAAACACTCCCAGGGCAGGCACAGCACGGGTTAGATACAGAGTAAAGCTCCCTCTACACTGTCCCATCAAAACTCCCAGGGCAGGTACAGCACGGGTTAGATACAGAGTAAAGCTCCCTCTACACTGTCCCATCAAACACTCCCAGGGCAGATACAGCACGGGTTAGATACAGAGTAAAGCTCCCTCTACACTGTCCCATCAAACACTCCCAGGGCAGGTACAGCACGGGTTAGATACAGAGTAAAGCTCCCTCGACACTGTCCCAGCAAACCCTCCCAGGGCAGGTACATACAACATGGGTTAGATACAGAGTAAAGCTCCCTCTGCACTGTCCCATCAAACACTCCCAGGGCAGGTACAGCACGGGTTAGATACAGAGTAAAGCTCCCTCTACACTGTCCCATCAAACACTCCCAGGGCAGGTACAGCACGGGTTAGATACAGAGTAAAGCGAACTCTACACTGTCCCATCAAATACTCCCAGGGCAGGTACAGCGCGGGTTAGATACAGAGAAAAGCTCCCTCTACACAGTCCAATCAAACACTCACAGGGCAGGTACAGCACGGGTTAGATACAGAGTAAAGCTCCCTCTACACTGTCCCATCAAACACTCCCAGGGCAGGTACAGCACGGGTTAGATACAGAGTAAAGCTCCCTCTACACTGTCCCATCAAACACTCCCAGGGCAGGTACAGCACGGGTTAGATACAGAGTAAAGCTCCCTCTACACTGTCCCATCAAACACTCCCAGGGCAGGTACAGCACGATTTAGATGCAGAGTAAAGCTCCCTCCACACTGTCCCATCAAACACTCCCAGTGCTGGTACAGCACGGGTTAGACACAGAGTAAAGCTCCCTCTGCACTGTCCCATCAAACACTCCCAGGGCAGGTACAGCACGGATTAGATACAGAGTAAACCTCCCTCTACACTGTCCCATCAAACACTCCCAGGGCAGGTACAGCACGGGTTAGATACAGAGTAAGGCTCCCTCTGCACTTTCCCATCAAACAGTCCCAGGGCAGGTACAGCATGGGTTAGATACAGAGTAAAGCTCCCTTTAAACTGTCCCATCAAACACTCCCAGGGCAGGTACAGCACGGGTTAGATACAGAG
This sequence comes from Somniosus microcephalus, assembly GCF_052327205.1. Classification (NCBI taxonomy): domain Eukaryota; kingdom Metazoa; phylum Chordata; class Chondrichthyes; order Squaliformes; family Somniosidae; genus Somniosus; species Somniosus microcephalus. The sequence goes on along the minus strand of NW_028225187.1, from coordinate 43,429,762 downwards.
TAAAGCTCCCTCCACACTGTCCCATCAAACACTCCCAGTGCAGGTACAGCACGGGTTAGATACAGAGTAAAGCTCCCTCTACACTGTCCCATCAAACACTCCCAAGGCAGGCACAGCACGGGTTAGATACAGAGTAAAGCTCCCTCTGCACTGTCCCATTAAACACGCCCAGGGCAGGTACATCACGGGTTAGATACAGAGTAAAGCTCCCTCTACACTGTCCCATCAAACACTCCCAGGGCAGGTACAGCATGGGTTAGATACAGAGTAAAGCTCCCTCGACACTGTCCCATCAAACACTCCCAGGGCAGGTACAGCACGGGTTAGGTACAGAGTAAAGCTCCCTCTGCACTGTCCCATTAAACACGCCCAGGGCAGGTACATCACGGGTTAGATACAGAGTAAAGCTCCCTCTACACTGTCCCATCAAACACTCCCAGGGCAGGCACAGCACGGGTTAGATACAGAGTAAAGCTCCCTCTGCACTGTCCCATTAAACACGCACAGGGCAGGTACATCACGGGTTAGATACAGAGTAAAGCTCCCTCTACACTGTCCCATCAAACACTCCCAGGGCAGGAACAGCATGGGTTAGATACAGAGTAAAGCTCCCTCGACACTGTCCCATCAAACACTCCCAGGGCAGGTACAGCACGGGTGAGATACAGAGTAAAGCTCCCTCTACACTGTCCCATCAAACACTCCCAGGGCAGGTACAGCACGGGTTAGGTACAGAGTAAAGCTCCCTCTGCACTGTCCCAGCAAATCCTCCCAGGGCAGGTACAGCACGGGTTAGATACAGAGTAAAGCTCCCTCTACACTGTCCCATCAAACACTCCCAGGGCAGGTACAGCACGGGGTTAGATACAGAGTAAAGCTCCCTCTACACTGTCCCATCAAACACTCCCAGGGCAGGTACAGCACGGGTTAGATACAGAGTAAAGCTCCCTCTACACTGTCCCATCAAACACTCCCAGGGCCGGTACAGCACGGGTTAGATACAGAGTAAAGCTCCCTCTACACTGTCCCATCAAACACTCCCAGGGCAGGCACAGCACGGGTTCGATACAGAGTAAAGCTCCCTCTACACTGTCCCATCAGACACTCCCGGGCAGGTACAGCACGGGTTAGATACACAGTAAAGATCCCTCTACACTGTCCCATCAAACACTCCCGGGCAGGTGCAGCACGGGTTAGATACACAGTAAAGCTGCCTCTACACTGTCCCATCAAACACTCACAGGGCAGGAACAGCACGTGTTAGATACAGAGAAATGCTCCCTCTATACTGTCCCATCAAACACTCCCAGGGCAGGTACAGCACGGGTTAGATACAGAGTAAAGCTCCCTTTAAACTGTCCCATCAAACACTCCCAGGGCAGGTACAGCACGGGTTAGATACAGAGTAAAGCTCCCTCTACACTGTCCCATCAAACACTCCCAGGGCAGGTACAGCACAGGTTAGATACAGAGTAAAGCTCCCTCTACACTGCCCCATCAAACACTCCCAGGGCAGGTACAGCACGGGTTAGATACAGAGTAAAGCTCCCTCTGCACTGTCCCATCGAACACTCCCAGGGCCGGTAAAGCACGGGTTAGATACAGAGTAAAGCTCCCTCTGCACTGTCCCATCAAACACTCCCAGGGCAGGTATAGCACGGGTTAGATACAGAGTAAAGCTCCCTCTACACTGTCCCATCAAACACTCCCAGTGCAGGTACAGCACGGGTTAGATACAGAGTAAAGCTCCCTCTACACCGTCCCATCAAACACTCCCAGGGCAGGCACAGCACGGGTTAGATACAGAGTAAAGCTCCCTCTACACTGTCCCATCAAACACTCCCAGTGCAGGTACAGCACGGGTTAGATACAGAGTAAAGCTCCCTCTACACCGTCCCATCAAACACTCCCAGGGCAGGCACAGCACGGGTTAGATACAGAGTAAAGCTCCCTCTACACTGTCCCATCAAACACGCCCAGGGCAGGTACATCACGGGTTAGATACAGAGTAAAGCTCATTCTACACTGTCCCATCAAACACTCCCAGTGCAGGTACAGCATGGGTTAGATACAGAGTACAGCTCCCTCTACACCGTCCCATCAAAACTCCCAGGGCAGGTACAGCACGGGTTAGATACAGAGTAAAGCTCCCTCTACACTGTCCCATCAAACACTCCCAGGGCAGATACAGCACGGGTTAGATACAGAGTAAAGCTCCCTCTACACTGTCCCATCAAACACTCCCAGGGCAGGTATAGCACGGGTTAGATACAGAGTAAAGCTCCCTCTACACTGTCCCATCAAACACTCCCAGGGCAGGTACAGCACGGGTTAGATACAGAGTAAAGCTCCCTCGACACTGTCCCAGCAAACCCTCCCAGGGCAGGTACATACAACATGGGTTAGATACAGAGTAAAGCTCCCTCTGCACTGTCCCATCAAACACTCCCAGGGCAGGTACAGCACGGGTTAGATACAGAGTAAAGCTCCCTCTACACTGTCCCATCAAACACTCCCAGGGCAGGTACAGCACGGGTTAGATACAGAGTAAAGCGAACTCTACACTGTCCCATCAAACACTCCCAGGGCAGGTACAGCGCGGGTTAGATACAGAGAAAAGCTCCCTCTACACAGTCCAATCAAACACTCACAGGGCAGGTACAGCACGGGTTAGATACAGAGTAAAGCTCCCTCTACACTGTCCCATCAAACACTCCCAGGGCAGGTACAGCACGGGTTAGATACAGAGTAAAGCTCCCTCTACACTGTCCCATCAAACACTCCCAGGGCAGGTACAGCACGGGTTAGATACAGAGTAAAGCTCCCTCTACACTGTCCCATCAAACACTCCCGGGGCAGGTACAGCACGGGTTAGATACACAGTAAAGCTCCCTCTACACTGTCCCATCAAACACTCCCAGGGCAGGAACAGCACGGGTTAGATACAGAGTAAAGCTCCCTCTGCACTGTCCCATCAAACACTCCCAGGGCAGCTGCAGCATGGGTTAGATACAGAATAAAGCTCCCTCTACACTGTCCCATCAAACACTCCCAGGGCAGGTACAGCACGATTTAGATGCAGAGTAAAGCTCCCTCCACACTGTCCCATCAAACACTCCCAGTGCTGGTACAGCACGGGTTAGACACAGAGTAAAGCTCCCTCTGCACTGTCCCATCAAACACTCCCAGGGCAGGTACAGCACGGATTAGATACAGAGTAAACCTCCCTCTACACTGTCCCATCAAACACTCCCAGGGCAGGTACAGCACGGGTTAGAGACAGAGTAAGGCTCCCTCTGCACTTTCCCATCAAACAGTCCCAGGGCAGGTACAGCATGGGTTAGATACAGAGTAAAGCTCCCTTTAAACTGTCCCATCAAACACTCCCAGGGCAGGTACAGCACGGGTTAGATACAGAGTAAAGCTCCCTCCACACTGTCCCATCAAACACTCCCAGTGCAGGTACAGCACGGGTTAGATACAGAGTAAAGCTCCCTCTACACTGTCCCATCAAACACTCCCAAGGCAGGCACAGCACGGGTTAGATACAGAGTAAAGCTCCCTCTGCACTGTCCCATTAAACACGCCCAGGGCAGGTACATCACGGGTTAGATACAGAGTAAAGCTCCCTCTACACTGTCCCATCAAACACTCCCAGGGCAGGTACAGCATGGGTTAGATACAGAGTAAAGCTCCCTCGACACTGTCCCATCAAACACTCCCAGGGCAGGTACAGCACGGGTGAGATACAGAGTAAAGCTCCCTCTACACTGTCCCATCAAACACTCCCAGGGCAGGTACAGCACGGGTTAGGTACAGAGTAAAGCTCCCTCTGCACTGTCCCAGCAAATCCTCCCAGGGCAGGTACAGAACGGGTTAGATACAGAGTAAAGCTCCCTCTACACAGTCCAATCAAACACTCCCAGGGCAGGTACAGCACGGGTTAGATACAGAGTAAAGCTCCCTCTACACTGTCCCATCAAACACTCCCAGGGCAGGTACAGCACAGGTTAGATACAGAGTAAAGCTCCCTCTACACTGTCCCATCAAACACTCCCGGGGCAGGTACAGCACGGGTTAGATACAGAGTAAAGCTCCCTCGACACTGACCCATCAAACACTCCCAGGGCAGGTACAGCACGGGTTAGATACAGAGTAAAGCTCCCTCTACACTGTCCCATCAAACACGCCCAGGGCAGGTACATCACGGGTTAGATACAGAGTAAAGCTCCCTCAACACTGTCCCATCAAACACTCCCAGGGCAGGTACAGCACGGGTTAGATACAGAGTAAAGCTCCCTCTACACTGTCCCATCAAACACTCCCAGGGCAAGTACAGCATGGGTTAGATACAGAGTAAAGCTCCCTCTACACTGTCCCATCAAACACTCCCAGGGCAGGTACAGCACGGGTTAGATACAGAGTAAAGCTTCCTCTACACTGTCCCATCAAACACTCCCAGGGGAGGTACAGCACGGGTTAAATACAGAGTAAAGCTCCCTCTCCACTGTCCCATCAAACACTCCCAGGGCAGGTGCAGCACGGGTTAGGTACAGAGTAAAGCTCCCTCTACACTGTCCCATCAAACATCCCAGGGCAGGTACAGCACGGGTTAGATACAGAGTAAAGCTCCCCCTACACTGTCCCATCAAACACTCCCAGGGCAGGTACAGCACGGGTTAGGTACAGAGTAAAGCTCCCTCTGCACTGTCCCAGCAAATCCTCCCAGGGCAGGTACAGCACAGGTTAGATACAGAGTAAAGCTCCCTCTACACTGTCCCATCAAACACTCCCAGGGCAGGTACAGCACGGGTTAGATGCAGAGAAAAGCTCCCTCTACACAGTCCAATCAAACACTCCCAGGGCAGGTACAGCACGGGTTAGATACAGAGTAAAGCTTCCTCCACACTGTCCCATCAAACACTCCCAGGGCAGGTACAGCACGGATTAGATACAGAGTAAACCACCCTCTACACTGTCCCATCAAACACTCCCAGGGCAGGTACAGCACGGGTTAGATACAGAGTAAGGCTCCCTCTACACTGTCCCATCAAACAGTCCCAGGGCAGGTACAGCATGGGTTAGATACAGAGTAAAGCTCCCTCTACTCTGCCCCATCAAACACTCCCAGGGCAGTTACAGCACAGGTTAGATACAGAGTAAAGCACCCCCTACACTGTCCCATCAAACACTCCCAGGGCAGGTACAGCACGGGTTAGATACAGAGTAAAGCTCCCTCTACACTGTCCCATCAAACACTCCCAGGGCAGGTACAGCACGGGTTAGATACAGAGTAAAGCTCCCTCTACACTGTCCCATCAAACACTCCCAGGGCAGGTACAGCACGGGTTAGATACAGAGTAAAGCTCCCTCTACACTGTCCCATCAAACACTCCCAGGGCACGTACAGCACGGGTTAGATACAGAGTAAAGCTCCCTCTACACTGTCCCATCAAACACTCCCAGGGCAGGTACAGTACGGGTTAGATACAGAGTAAAGCTCCCCCTACACTGTCCCATCAAACACTCCCAGGGCAGGTACAGCACGGGTTAGATACAGAGTAAAGCTCCCTCTACACTGTCCCATCAAACACTCCCAGGGCAGGTACAGCACGGGTTAGATACAGAGTAAAGCTCCCTCGACACTGTCGCATCAAACACTCCCAGGGCACGTACAGCACGGGTTAGATAAAGAGTAAAGCTCCCTCCACACTGTCCCATCAAACACTCCCAGGGCAGGTACAGCACGGGTTAGATACAGAGTAAAGCTCCCTCTACACTGTCCCATCAAACACTCCCAGGACAGGTACAGCACGGGTTAGATACAGAGTAAAGCTCCCTCTACACTGTCCCATCAAACACTCCCGGGCAGGTACAGCACGTGTTAGATACACAGTAAAGCTCCCTCTACACTGTCCCATCAAACACTCCCAGGGCAGGAACAGCAGGGGTTAGATACAGAGTAAAGCTCCCTCTACACTGTCCCATCAAACACTCCCGGGGCAGGTACAGCACGGGTTAGATACAGAGTAAAGCTCCCTCTACACTGTCCCATCAAACACTCCCAGGAGAGGTACAGCACGGGTTGGATACAGAGTAAAGCTCCCTTTACACTGTCCCATCAAACACTCCCAGGGCAGGAACAGCACGGGTTAGATACAGAGTAAAGCTCCCTCGACACTGTCCAATCAAACACTCCCAGGGCAGGTATAGCACGGTTAGATACAGGGTAAAGCTCCCTCTACACTGTCCCATCAAACACTCTCAGGGCAGCTACAGCATGGGTTAGATACAGAGTAAAGATCCCTCGACACTGTCCCATCAAACACTCCGAGGGCAGATACAGCACGGGTTAGATACAGAGTAACGCTCCCTCTACACTGTCCCATCAAACACTCCGAGGGCAGATACAGCACGGGTTAGATACAGAGTAAAGCTCCCTCTACACTGTCCCATCAAACACTCCCAGGGCAGGTACAGCACGGGTTAGATACAGAGTAAAGCTCCCTCTACACTGTCCCATCAAACACTCCCAGGGCACGTACAGCACGGGTTAGATACAGAGTAAAGCTCCCTCTACACTGTCCCATCAAACACTCCCAGGGCAGGTACAGTACGGGTTAGATACAGAGTAAAGCTCCCCCTACACTGTCCCATCAAACACTCCCAGGGCAGGTACAGCACGGGTTAGATACAGAGTAAAGCTCCCTCGACACTGTCGCATCAAACACTCCCAGGGCACGTACAGCACGGGTTAGATAAAGAGTAAAGCTCCCTCCACACTGTCCCATCAAACACTCCCAGGGCAGGTACAGCACGGGTTAGATACAGAGTAAAGCTCCCTCTACACTGTCCCATCAAACACTCCCAGGACAGGTACAGCACGGGTTAGATACAGAGTAAAGCTCCCTCTACACTGTCCCATCAAACACTCCCGGGCAGGTACAGCACGTGTTAGATACACAGTAAAGCTCCCTCTACACTGTCCCATCAAACACTCCCAGGGCAGGAACAGCAGGGGTTAGATACAGAGTAAAGCTCCCTCTACACTGTCCCATCAAACACTCCCGGGGCAGGTACAGCACGGGTTAGATACAGAGTAAAGCTCCCTCTACACTGTCCCATCAAACACTCCCAGGAGAGGTACAGCACGGGTTGGATACAGAGTAAAGCTCCCTTTACACTGTCCCATCAAACACTCCCAGGGCAGGAACAGCACGGGTTAGATACAGAGTAAAGCTCCCTCGACACTGTCCAATCAAACACTCCCAGGGCAGGTATAGCACGGTTAGATACAGGGTAAAGCTCCCTCTACACTGTCCCATCAAACACTCTCAGGGCAGCTACAGCATGGGTTAGATACAGAGTAAAGATCCCTCGACACTGTCCCATCAAACACTCCGAGGGCAGATACAGCACGGGTTAGATACAGAGTAACGCTCCCTCTACACTGTCCCATCAAACACTCCGAGGGCAGATACAGCACGGGTTAGATACAGAGTAAAGCTCCCTCTACACTGTCCCATCAAACAATCCCAGGACAGGTACAGCACGGGTTGGATACAGAGTAAAGCTCCCTCGACACTGTCCCATCAAACACTCCCGGGCAGGTCCAGCACGGGTTAGATACAGAGCAAAGCTCCCTCTACACTGTCCCATCAAACACTCCCAGGGCAGCTACAGCATGGGTTAGATACAGAGTAAAGCTCCCTCTACACTGTACCATCAAACACTCCGAGGGCAGATACATCACGGGGTTAGATACAGAGTAAAGCTACCTCTACAGTGTCCCATCAAACACTCCCAGGACAGGTACAGCACGGGTTGGATACAGAGTAAAGCTCCCTCTACACTGTCCCATCAAACACTCCCAGGGCAGGAACAGCACGGGTTAGATACAGAGTAAAGCTCCCTCTACACTGTCCCATCAAACACTCCCAGGGCAGGTACAGCACGGGTTAGATACAGAGAAAAGCTCCCTCTACACTGTCCCATCAAACACTCCGAGGGCAGATACAGCACGGGTTAGAAACAGAGTAAAGCTCCCTCGACACTGTCCCATCAAACACTCCCAGGGCAGGTACAGCACAGGTTAGATACAGAGTAATGCTCCCTCTACACTGTCCCATCAAACACTCGCAGGGCAGGTACAGCACGGGTTAGATACAGAGTAAAGCTCCTTCTACACTGTCCCATCAAACACTCCCAGGGCAGGTACAGCACGGTATAGATACAGAGTAAAGCTCCCTCTACACTGTCCCATCAAACACTCCCAGGGCAGGTACAGCATGGGTTAGATACAGAGTAAAGCTCCCTCTACACTGTCCCATCAAACACTCCCAGGGCAGGTACAGCACGGGTTAGATACAGAGTAAATCTCCCTCTACACTGTCCCATCAAACACTCCCAGGGCAGGTAGAGCACGGGGTTAGATATACAGTAAAGCTCCCTCTACACTGTCCCATCAAACACTCCCAGTGCAGGTACAGCACGGGTTAGATACAGAGTAAAGCTCCCTCTACACTGTCCCATCAAACACTCCCAGGGCAGGTACAGCACGGGTTAGATAAAGAGTAATGCTCCCTCTACACTGTCCCATCAAACACTCGCAGGGCAGGTACAGCACGGGTTAGATACAGAGTAAAGCTCCGTCTGCACTGTCCCATCAAACAACCCCAGGGCAGGTACAGCACGGCGTCAGATACAGAGTAAAGCTCCCTCGACACTGTCCCATCAAACACTCCCAGGGCAGGTACAGCATGGGTTAGATACAGAGTAAAGCTCTCTCTACACTGACCCATCAAACACTCCGAGGGCAGATACAGCACGGGTTAGATACAGAGTAAAGCTCCCTCTGCACTGTCCCATCAAACACTCCCAGGACAGGTACAGCACGGATTGGATACAGAGTAAAGCTCCCTCTACACTGTCCCATCAAACACTCACAGGGCAGGTACAGCACGGGTTAGATACAGAGTAAAGCTCCCTCGACACTGTCCCATCAAACACTCCCGGGCAGGTACAGCACGGGTTAGATACACAGTAAAGCTCCCTCTACACTGTCCCATCAAACACTCCCAGGGCAGGAACAGCAGGGGTTTGATACAGAGTAAAGCTCCCTCTACACTGTCCCATCAAACACTCCCAGGGCAGGTACAGCACGGGTTAGATACAGAGTAAAGCTCCCTCTACACTGTCCCATCAAACACTCCCAGGAGAGGTACAGCACGGGTTGGATACAGAGTAAAGCTCCCTTTACACTGTCCCATCAAACACTCCCAGGGCAGGAACAGCACGGGTTAGATACAGAGTAAAGCTCCCTCGACATTGTCCCATCAAACACTCCCGGGCAGGTACAGCACGGGTTAGACACACAGTAAAGCTCCCTCTACACTGTCCCATCAAACACTCCCAGGGCAGGTACAGCACGGGTTGGATACAGAGTAAAGCTCCCTCTACACTGTCCCATCAAACACTCCCAGGGCAGGAACAGCACGGGTTAGATACAGAGTAAAGCTCCCTCTACACTGTCCCATCAAACACTCCCAGGGCAGGTACAGCACGGGTTAGATACAGAGTAATGCTCCCTCTATACTCTCCCATCAAACACTCCCGGGGCAGGTACAGCACGGGTTGGATACACAGTAAAGCTCCCTCTACACTGTCCCATCAAACACTCGCAGGGCAGGTACAGCACGGGGTTAGATACAGAGTAAAGCTCCCTCTACACTGTCCCATCAAACACTCCCAGGGCAGGTACAGCACGGGTTAGATACACAGTAAAGCTCCCTCAACACTGTCCCATCAAACACTCCCAGGGCAGGTACAGCAGGGGTTAGATACAGAGTAAAGCTCCCTCTGTACTGTCCCATCAAACACTCCCAGGACAGGTACAGCACGGATTGGATACAGAGTAAAGCTCCCTCTACACTGTCCCATCAAACACTCCCAGGGCAGGTATAGCACGGGTTAGACACAGAGTAAAGCTCCCTCTACACTGTCCCATCATACACTCCCAGGGCAGCTACAGCACGATTTAGATGCAGAGTAAGACTCCCTCCACACTGTCCCATCAAACGCTCCCAGGGCAGGGACAGCACGGATTAGATACAGAGTAAAGCTCCCTCTACACTGTCCCATCATACACTCCCAGGGCAGCTACAGCACGATTTAGATGCAGAGTAAGGCTCCCTCCACACTGTCCCATCAAACACTCCCAGGGCAGGTACAGCACGGGTTGGATACACAGTAAAGCTCCCTCTACACTGTCCCATCAAACACTCCCAGGGCAGGAACAGCAGGGGTTAGATACAGAGTAAAGCTCCCTCTACACTGTCCCATCAAACACTCCCAGGGCAGGTACTGCACGGGTTAGATACAGAGTAAAGCTCCCTCTACACTGTCCCATCAAACACTCCCAGGAGAGGTACAGCACGGGTTGGATACAGAGTAAAGCTCCCTTTACACTGTCCCATCAAACACTCCGAGGGCAGATACAGCACGGGTTAGATAAAGAGCAAAGCTCCCTCTACACTGTCCCATCAAACACTCCCACGACAGGTACAGCACGGGTTGGATACAGAGTAAAGCTCCCTTTACACTGTCCCATCAAACACTCCCAGGGCAGGAACAGCACGGGTGAGATACAGAGTAAAGCTCCCTCTACACTGTCCCATCAAACACTCCCGGGCAGGTACAGCACGGGTTAGATACAGAGTAAAGCTCCCTCTACACTGTACCATCAAACACTCCGAGGGCAGATACATCACGTGGTTAGATACAGAGTAAAGCTACCTCTACAGTGTCCCATCAAACACTCCCAGGACAGGTACAGCACGGGTTGGATACAGAGTAAAGCTCCCTCTACACTGTCCCATCAAACACTCCCAGGGCAGGAACAGCACGGGTTAGATACAGGGTAAAGCTCCCTCTGCACTGTCCCATCAAACACTCGCAGGGCAGGTACAGCACGGGTTAGATACAGAGAAAAGCTCCTTCTACACTGTCTCATCAAACACTCCCAGGGCAGGTACAGCACGGTATAGATAAAGAGTAAAGCTCCCTCTGCACTGTCCCATCAAACACTCCCAGGGCAGGTACAGCATGGGTTAGATACAGAGTAAAGCTCCCTCGACACTGTCCCATCAAACACTCCCAGGGCAGGTGCAGCACAGGTTAGATACAGAGTAAAGCTCCCTCTACACTGACCCATCAAACACTCCGAGGGCAGATACAGCACGGGTTAGATACAGAGTAAAGCTCCCTCTGCACTGTCCCATCAAACACTCCCAGGACAGGTACAGCACGGGTTAGATACAGAGTAAAGCTCCCTCTACACTGTCCCATCAAACACTCATAGGGCAGGTACAGCACGGGTTAGATACAGAGTAAAGCTCCCTCGACACTGTCCCATCAAACACTCCCGGGCAGGTACAGCACGGGTTAGATCCACAGTAAAGCTCCCTCTACACTGTCCCATCAAACACTCCCAGGGCAGGAACAGCAGGGGTTTGATACAGAGTAAAGCTCCCTCTACACTGTCCCATCAAACACTCACAGGGCAGGTACAGCACGGGTTAGATACAGAGTAAAGCTCCCTCTACACTGTCCCATCAAACACTCCCAGGAGAGGTACAGCACGGGCTGGATACAGAGTAAAGCTTCCTTTACACTGTCCCATCAAACACTCCCAGGGCAGGAACAGCACGGGTTAGATACAGAGTAAAGCTCCCTCTACACTGTCCCATCAAACACTCCCAGGCAGGTACAGCATGGGTTAGACACACAGTAAAGCTCCCTCTACACTGTCCCATCAAACACTCCCAGGGCAGGTACAGCACGGGTTAGATACAGAGAAAAGCTCCCTCTACACTGTCCCATCAAACAGTCCGAGGGCAGATACAGCACGGCTGAGATACAGAGTAAAGCTCCCTCTACACTGTCCCATCAAACACTCCCAGGACAGGTACAGCACGGGTTGGATACGGAGTAAAGCTCCCTCGACACTGTCCCATCAAACACTCCCAGGGCAGGAACAGCACGGGTTAGATACAGAGTAAAGCTCCCTCTACACTGTCCCATCAAACACTCCCAGGGCAGGAACAGCACGGGTTAGATACAGAGTAAAGCTCCCTCTACACTGTCCCATCAAACACTCCCAGGGCAGGTAGAGCACGGGTTAGATACAGAGTAATGCTCCCTCTATACTCTCCCATCAAACACTCCCAGGGCAGGTACAGCACGGTTTAGATACAGAGTAAAGCTCCCTCTACACTGTCCCATCAAACACTCCCGGGGCAGGTGCAGCACGGGTTGGATACACAGTAAAGCTCCCTCTTCACTGTCCCATCAAACACTCCCAGGGCAGGTACAGCACGGGTTAGATACAGAGTAAAGCTTCCTCTACACTGTCCCATCAAACACTCCCAGGGCAGGTATAGCACGGGTTAGACACAGAGTAAAGCTCCCTCTACACTGTCCCATCATACACTCCCAGGGCAGCTACAGCACGATTTCGATGCAGAGTCAGGCTCCCTCCACACTGTCCCATCAAACACTCCCAGGGCAGGTACAGCACAGATTAGATACAGGGTAAAGCTCCCTCTACACTGCCCCATCAAACACTCCCAAGGCAGGTACAGCACGGGTTAGATACAGAGTAAAGCTCCCTCTGCACTGTCCCATCAAACACTCCCAGGACAGGCACAGCACGGGTTAGATACAGAGTAAAGCCCCCTCTACACTGTCCCATCAAACACGCCCAGGGCAGGTACATCACGGGTTAGATACAGAGTTAAGATCCCTCTACACTGTCCCATCAAACACTCCCAGGGCAGGTACAGCACGGGTTAGATACAGAGTAAAGCTCCCTCTACACTGTCCCATCAAACACTCCCAGGGCAGGTACTGCACGGGTTAGATACAGAGTAAAGCTCCCTCTACACTGTCCCATCAAACACCCCCAGGGCAAGTACAGCACGGGTTAGATACAGAGTGAAGCTCCCTCCACACTGTCCCATCAAATACTCCCAGGGCAGGTACAGCACGGGTTAGATACAGAGTAAAGCTCCCTCTACACTGCCGCATCAAACACTCCCAGGGCAGGTACAGCACGGGTTAGATACAGAGTAAAGCTCCCTCGACACTGTCCCATCAAACACTCCCAGGACAGGCACAGCACGGGTTAGATACAGAGAAAAGCTCCCTCTACACTGTCCCATCAAACACGCCCAGGGCAGGTACATCACGGGTTAGATACAGAGTAAAGCTCCCTCTACACTGTCCCATGAAACACTCCCAGGGCAGGTACAGCACGGGTTAGATACAGAGTAAAGCTCCCTCTACACTGTCCCATCAAACACACCCAGGGCAGGTACAGCACGGGTTAGATACAGAGTAAAGCTTCCTCTACACAGTCCAATCAAACACTCCCAGGGCAGTTACAGCACGGGTTAGATACAGAGTAAAGCTCCCTCTACACTGTCCCATCAAACAGTCCCAGGGCAGGTACAGCACGGGTTAGATACAGAGAAAAGCTCCCTCCACACTGTCCCATCAAATACACCCAGGGCAGGTGCAGCACGGGTTAGATACAGAGTAAAGCTCCCTCTACACTGTCCAATCAAACACTCCCAGGGCAGGTACAGCACGGGTTAGATACAGAGTAAAGCTCCCTCTACACTGTACCACCAAACACTCCCAGGGCAGGTACAGCACGGGTTAGGTACGGAGTAAAGCTCCCTCTACACTGTCCCATCAAACACTCCCAGGACAGGTACAGCACGGGTTGGATACAGAGTAAATCTCCCTCTGCACTGTCCCATCAAACACTCCCAGGGCAGGTACAGCACGGCTTAGATACAGAGTAAATCTCCCTCCACACTGTCCCATCAAACGCTCCCAGGGCAGGGACAGCACGGATTAGATACAGAGTAAAGCTCCCTCTACACTGTCCCATCATACACTCCCAGGGCAGCTACAGCACGATTTAGATGCAGAGTAAGGCTCCCTCCACACTGTCCCATCAAACACTCCCAGGGCAGGTACAGCACGGGTTGGATACACAGTAAAGCTCCCTCTACACTGTCCCATCAAACACTCCCAGGGCAGGAACAGCAGGGGTTAGATACAGAGTAAAGCTCCCTCTACACTGTCCAATCAAACACTCCCAGGGCAGGTACTGCACGGGTTAGATACAGAGTAAAGCTCCCTCTACACTGTCCCATCAAACACTCCCAGGAGAGGTACAGCACGGGTTGGATACAGAGTAAAGCTCCCTTTACACTGTCCCATCAAACACTCCGAGGGCAGATACAGCACGGGTTAGATAAAGAGCAAAGCTCCCTCTACACTGTCCCATCAAACACTCCCACGACAGGTACAGCACGGGTTGGATACAGAGTAAAGCTCCCTTTACACTGTCCCATCAAACACTCCCAGGGCAGGAACAGCACGGGTGAGATACAGAGTAAAGCTCCCTCTACACTGTCCCATCAAACACTCCCGGGCAGGTACAGCACGGGTTAGATACAGAGTAAAGCTCCCTCTACACTGTACCATCAAACACTCCGAGGGCAGATACATCACGTGGTTAGATACAGAGTAAAGCTACCTCTACAGTGTCCCATCAAACACTCCCAGGACAGGTACAGCACGGGTTGGATACAGAGTAAAGCTCCCTCTACACTGTCCCATCAAACACTCCCAGGGCAGGAACAGCACGGGTTAGATACAGGGTAAAGCTCCCTCTGCACTGTCCCATCAAACACTCGCAGGGCAGGTACAGCACGGGTTAGATACAGAGAAAAGCTCCTTCTACACTGTCTCATCAAACACTCCCAGGGCAGGTACAGCACGGTATAGATAAAGAGTAAAGCTCCCTCTGCACTGTCCCATCAAACACTCCCAGGGCAGGTACAGCATGGGTTAGATACAGAGTAAAGCTCCCTCTACACTGTCCCATCAAACACTCCCAGGGCAGGTACAGCACGGGTTAGATACAGAGTAAAGCTCCCTCTACACTGTCCCATCAAACACTCCCAGGGCAGGTACAGCACGGGTTAGATACAGAGTAATGCTCACTCTACACTGTCCCATCAAACACTCGCAGGGCAGCTACAGCACGGGTTAGATACAGAGTAAAGCTCCTTCTACACTGTCCCATCAAACACTCCCAGGGCAGGTACAGCACGGCGTCAGATACAGAGTAAAGCTCCCTCGACACTGTCCCATCAAACACTCCCAGGGCAGGTGCAGCACAGGTTAGATACAGAGTAAAGCTCCCTCTACACTGACCCATCAAACACTCCGAGGGCAGATACAGCACGGGTTAGATACAGAGTAAAGCTCCCTCTGCACTGTCCCATCAAACACTCCCAGGACAGGTACAGCACGGGTTAGATACAGAGTAAAGCTCCCTCTACACTGTCCCATCAAACACTCATAGGGCAGGTACAGCACGGGTTAGATACAGAGTAAAGCTCCCTCGACACTGTCCCATCAAACACTCCCGGGCAGGTACAGCACGGGTTAGATCCACAGTAAAGCTCCCTCTACACTGTCCCATCAAACACTCCCAGGGCAGGAACAGCAGGGGTTTGATACAGAGTAAAGCTCCCTCTACACTGTCCCATCAAACACTCACAGGGCAGGTACAGCACGGGTTAGATACAGAGTAAAGCTCCCTCTACACTGTCCCATCAAACACTCCCAGGAGAGGTACAGCACGGGCTGGATACAGAGTAAAGCTTCCTTTACACTGTCCCATCAAACACTCCCAGGGCAGGAACAGCACGGGTTAGATACAGAGTAAAGCTCCCTCTACACTGTCCCATCAAACACTCCCAGGCAGGTACAGCATGGGTTAGACACACAGTAAAGCTCCCTCTACACTGTCCCATCAAACACTCCCAGGGCAGGTACAGCACGGGTTAGATACAGAGAAAAGCTCCCTCTACACTGTCCCATCAAACAGTCCGAGGGCAGATACAGCACGGCTGAGATACAGAGTAAAGCTCCCTCTACACTGTCCCATCAAACACTCCCAGGACAGGTACAGCACGGGTTGGATACGGAGTAAAGCTCCCTCGACACTGTCCCATCAAACACTCCCAGGGCAGGAACAGCACGGGTTAGATACAGAGTAAAGCTCCCTCTACACTGTCCCATCAAACACTCCCAGGGCAGGAACAGCACGGGTTAGATACAGAGTAAAGCTCCCTCTACACTGTCCCATCAAACACTCCCAGGGCAGGTAGAGCACGGGTTAGATACAGAGTAATGCTCCCTCTATACTCTCCCATCAAACACTCCCAGGGCAGGTACAGCACGGTTTAGATACAGAGTAAAGCTCCCTCTACACTGTCCCATCAAACACTCCCGGGGCAGGTGCAGCACGGGTTGGATACACAGTAAAGCTCCCTCTTCACTGTCCCATCAAACACTCCCAGGGCAGGTACAGCACGGGTTAGATACAGAGTAAAGCTTCCTCTACACTGTCCCATCAAACACTCCCAGGGCAGGTATAGCACGGGTTAGACACAGAGTAAAGCTCCCTCTACACTGTCCCATCATACACTCCCAGGGCAGCTACAGCACGATTTCGATGCAGAGTCAGGCTCCCTCCACACTGTCCCATCAAACACTCCCAGGGCAGGTACAGCACAGATTAGATACAGGGTAAAGCTCCCTCTACACTGCCCCATCAAACACTCCCAAGGCAGGTACAGCACGGGTTAGATACAGAGTAAAGCTCCCTCTGCACTGTCCCATCAAACACTCCCAGGACAGGCACAGCACGGGTTAGATACAGAGTAAAGCTCCCTCTACACTGTCCCATCAAACACGCCCAGGGCAGGTACATCACGGGTTAGATACAGAGTTAAGATCCCTCTACACTGTCCCATCAAACACTCCCAGGGCAGGTACAGCACGGGTTAGATACAGAGTAAAGCTCCCTCTACACTGTCCCATCAAACACTCCCAGGGCAGGTACTGCACGGGTTAGATACAGAGTAAAGCTCCCTCTACACTGTCCCATCAAACACCCCCAGGGCAAGTACAGCACGGGTTAGATACAGAGTGAAGCTCCCTCCACACTGTCCCATCAAATACTCCCAGGGCAGGTACAGCACGGGTTAGATACAGAGTAAAGCTCCCTCTACACTGCCGCATCAAACACTCCCAGGGCAGGTACAGCACGGGTTAGATACAGAGTAAAGCTCCCTCGACACTGTCCCATCAAACACTCCCAGGACAGGCACAGCACGGGTTAGATACAGAGAAAAGCTCCCTCTACACTGTCCCATCAAACACGCCCAGGGCAGGTACATCACGGGTTAGATACAGAGTAAAGCTCCCTCTACACTGTCCCATCAAACACTCCCAGGGCAGGTACAGCACGGGTTAGATACAGAGTAAAGCTCCCTCTACACTGTCCCATCAAACACACCCAGGGCAGGTACAGCACGGGTTAGATACAGAGTAAAGCTTCCTCTACACAGTCCAATCAAACACTCCCAGGGCAGTTACAGCACGGGTTAGATACAGAGTAAAGCTCCCTCTACACTGTCCCATCAAACAGTCCCAGGGCAGGTACAGCACGGGTTAGATACAGAGAAAAGCTCCCTCCACACTGTCCCATCAAATACACCCAGGGCAGGTGCAGCACGGGTTAGATACAGAGTAAAGCTCCCTCTACACTGTCCAATCAAACACTCCCAGGGCAGGTACAGCACGGGTTAGATACAGAGTAAAGCTCCCTCTACACTGTACCACCAAACACTCCCAGGGCAGGTACAGCACGGGTTAGGTACGGAGTAAAGCTCCCTCTACACTGTCCCATCAAACACTCCCAGGACAGGTACAGCACGGGTTGGATACAGAGTAAATCTCCCTCTGCACTGTCCCATCAAACACTCCCAGGGCAGGTACAGCACGGCTTAGATACAGAGTAAAGCTCCCTCTACACTGTCCCATCAAACACTCCCGGGGCAGGTACAGCACGGGTTAGATACACAGTAAAGCTCCCTCTGCAGTGTCCCATCAAACACTCCCAGGGCAGGAACAGCACGGGTTAGATACAGAGTAAAGCTCCCTCTACAATGTCCCATCAAACACTCCCAGGGCAGGTACAGCACGGTTTAGATACAGAGTAAAGCTCCCTCTACACTGTCCCATCAAACAGTCCCAGTGCAGGTACAGCATGTGTTAGATACAGATTAAAGCTCCCTCTACACTGCCCCATCAAACACTCCCAGGGCATTTACAGCACGGGTTAGATGCAAAGTAAAGCTCCCTCTACACTGTCCCATCAAACACTCCCAGTGCTGTTACAGCACGGGTTAGACACAGAGTAAAGCTCCCTCTGCACTGTCCCATCAAACACTCCCAGGGCAGGTACTGCACGATTTAGATGCAGAGTAAAGCTCCCTCCACACTGTCCCATCAAACACTCATAGGGCAGGTACAGCACGGATTAGATACAGAGTAAACCTCCCTCTACACTGTCCCATCAAACACTCCCAGGGCAGTTACAGCACGGGTCAGATACAAAGTAAAGCTCCCTCTACACTGTCCCATCAAACACTCCCAGGGCACGTACAGCACGGGTTAGATACAGAGTAAAGCTCCCTCTTCACTGTCCCATCAAACACTCCCAGGGCAGGTATAGTACGGGTTAGATACAGAGTAATGCTCCCTCTACACTGTCCCATCAAACACTCGCAGGGCAGGTACAGCACGGGTTAGATACAGAGTAAAGCTCCTTCTACACTGTCCCATCAAACACTCCCAGGGCAGGTACAGCACGGGGTTAGACACAGAGTAAAGCTCCCTCTACACTGTCCCATCAAACACTCCCAGGGCAGGTACAGCACGGGTGAGATACAGAGTAAAGCTCCCTCTACACTGTCCCATCAAACACTCCCAGGACAGGTACAGCACGGGTTGGATACGGAGTAAAGCTCCCTCGACACTGTCCCATCAAACACTCCCAGGGCAGGAACAGCACGGGTTAGATACAGAGTAAAGCTCCCTCTACACTGTCCCATCAAACACTCCCAGGGCAGGAATAGCACGGGTTAGATACAGAGTAAAGCTCCCTCTACACTGTCCCATTAAACACTCCCAGGGCAGGTACAGCACGGGTTAGATACAGAGTAATGCTCCCTCTATACTCTCCCATCAAACACTCCCAGGGCAGGTACAGCACGGTTTAGATACAGAGTAAAGCTCCCTCTACACTGTCCCATCAAACACTCCCGGGGCAGGTGCAGCACGGGTTGGATACACAGTAAAGCTCCCTCTACACTGTCCCATCAAACACTCCCAGGGCAGGTACAGCACGGGTTAGATACAGAGTAAAGCTCCCTCTACACTGTCCCATCAAACACTCCCAGGGCAGGTACAGCACGGGTTAGATACAGAGTAAAGCTCCCTCTACACTGTCCCATCAAACACTCCCAGGGCAGGTACAGCACGGATTAGATACAGAGTAAAGCTCCCTCTACACAGTCCCATCAAACACTCCCAGGGCAGGTACAGCACGGATTAGATACAGGGTAAAGCTCCCTCTACACTGCCCCATCAAACACTCCCAAGGCAGGTACAGCACGGGTTAGATACAGAGTAAAGCTCTCTCTACACTGTCCCATCAAACACTCCCAGGGCAGGTACAGCACGGGTTAGATACAGAGTAAAGCTCCCTCTACACTGTCCCATCAAACACTCCCAGGACAGGCACAGCACGGGTTAGATACAGAGTAAAGCTCCCTCTACACTGTCCCATCAAACACGCCCAGGGCAGGTACATCACGGGTTAGATACAGAGTAAAGATCCCTCTACACTGTCCCATCAAACACTCCCAGGGCAGGTACAGCACGGGTTAGATACAGAGTAAAGCTCCCTCTACACTGTCCCATCAAACACTCCCAGGGCAGGTACATCACGGGTTAGATACAGAGTAAAGATCCCTCTACACTGTCCCATCAAACACTCCCAGGGCAGGTACAGCACGGGTTAGATACAGAGTAAAGCTCCCTCTACACTGTCCCATCAAACACTCCCAGGGCAGGTACATCACGGGTTAGATACAGAGTAAAGCTCCCTCTACACTGTCCCATCAAACACCCCCAGGGCAGGTACAGCACGGGTTAGATACAGAGTGAAGCTCCCTCCACACTGTCCCATCAAATACTCCCAGGGCAGGTACAGCACGGGTTAGATACAGAGTAAAGCTCCCTCTACACTGCCGCATCAAACACTCCCAGGGCAGGTACAGCACGGGTTAGATACAGAGTAAAGCTCCCTCTACACTGTCCCATCAAACACTCCCAGGACAGGCACAGCACGGGTTAGATACAGAGTAAAGCTCCCTCTACACTGTCCCATCAAACACGCCCAGGGCAGGTACATCACGGGTTAGATACAGACTAAAGCTCCCTCTGCACTGTCCCATCAAACACTCCCAGGGCAGGTACAGCACGGGTTAGATACAGAGTAAAGCTCCCTCTACACTGTCCCATCAAACACTCCCAGGGCAGGTACAGCACGGGTTAGATACAGAGTAAAGCTTCCTCTGCACAGTCCAATCAAACACTCCCAGGGCAGTTACAGCACGGGTTAGATACTGAGTAAAGCTCCCTCTGCACTGTCCCATCAAACAGTCCCAGGGCAGGTACAGCACGGGTTAGATGCAGAGAAAAGCTCCCTCCACACTGTCCCATCAAACACTCCCAGGGCAGGTGCAGCACGGGTTAGATACAGAGTAAAGCTCCCTCTACACTGTACCACCAAACACTCCCAGGGCAGGTACAGCACGGGTTAGGTACGGAGTAAAGCTCCCTCTGCACTGTCCCATCAAACACTCCCAGGACAGGTACAGCACGGGCTGGATACAGAGTAAAGCTCCCTCTGCACTGTCCCATCAAACACTCCCAGGGCAGGTACAGCACGGCTTAGATACAGAGTAAAGCTCCCTCTGCACTGTCCCATCAAACACTCCCGGGGCAGGTACAGCACGGGTTAGATACACAGTAAAGCTCCCTCTACAGTGTCCCATCAAACACTCCCAGGGCAGGAACAGCACGGGTTAGATACAGAGTAAAGATCCCTCTACAATGTCCCATCAAACACTCACAGGGCAGGTACAGCACGGTTTAGATACAGAGTAAAGCTCCCTCGACACTGTCCCATCAAACACTCCCAGGGCAGCTACAGCATGGATTAGATACAGAATAAAGCTCCCTCTACAGTGTCCCATCAAACAGTCCCAGGGCAGGTGCAGCATGGGTTAGATACAGATTAAAGCTCCCTCTACACTGCCCCATCAAACACTCCCGGGGCATTTACAGCACGGGTTAGATACAAAGTAAAGCTCCCTCTACACTGTCCAATCAAACACTCCCAGGGCAGCTACAGCATGGGTTAGATGCAGAATAAAGTTCTCTCTGCACTGTCCCATCAAACACTCCCAGGGCAGGTACAGCACGATTTAGATGCACAGTAAAGCTCCCTCTGCACTGTCCCATCAAACACTCCCAGGGCAGGTACTGCACGATTTCGATGCAGAGTAAAGCTCCCTCCACACTGTCCCATCAAACACTCATAGGGCAGGTACAGCACGGATTAGATACAGAGTAAAGCTGCCTCGACACTGTCACATCAAACACTCCCAGGGCAGGTGCAGCACGGGTTAGATACAGAGTAAAGCTCCCTCTACACTGTCCCATCAAACACTCCCAGGGCACGTACAGCACGGGTTAGATACAGAGTAAAGTTCCCTCTACACTGTCCCATCAAACACTCCCAGGGCAGGTACAGCACGGGTTAGATACAGAGTAATGCTCCCTCTACACTGTCCCATCAAACACTCGCAGGGCAGGTACAGCACGGGTTAGATACAGAGTAAAGCTCCCTCTACACTGTCCCGATCAAACACTCCCAGGGCACGTACAGCACGGGGTTAGAAACAGAGTAAAGCTCCCTCTACACTGTCCCATCAAACACTCCGAGGGCACATACAGCACGGGTTAGATACAGAGTAAAGCTCCCTCTACACTGTCCCATCAAACACTCCCAGGACAGGAACAGCACGGGTTGGGTACAGAGTGAAGCTCCCTCTACACTGTCCCATCAAACACTCCCAGGGGAGGAACAGCAGGGGTTAGATACAGAGTAAAGCTCCCTCTACACTGTCCCATCAAACACTCCCAGGGCAGGTACAGCACGGGTTAGATACAGAGTAATGCTCCCTCTACACTGTCCCATCAAACACTCCCAGGGCAGGTACAGCACGGGTTAGATACAGAGTAATGCTCCCTCTGCACTGTCCCATCAAACACTCCCAGGGCAGGTACAGCACGGGTTAGATACAGAGTAAAGCTCCCTCTGCTCTGTCCCATCAAACACTCCCAGGTCAGGTACAGCACGGTTTAGATACAGAGTAAAGCTCCCTCTACACTGTCCCATCAAACACTCCCAGGGCAGGTACAGCACGGGTTAGTTACAGAGTAAAGCTCCCTCTACACTGTCCCATCAAACACTCCCAGGACAGGTACAGCACGGGTTGGATACAGAGTAAATCTCACTCTACACTGTCCCATCAAATGCTCCCAGGGTAGGTAGAGCACGGGTTAGATACAGAGGAAAGCTCCCTCTACACTGTCCCATCAAACACTCCGAGGGCAGATACAGCACGGGTTAGATACAGAGTAAAGCTCCCTCGACACTGTCCCATCAAACACACCCAGGACAGGCACAGCACGGGTTGGATACAGAGTAAAGCTCCCTCGACACTGTCCCATCAAACACTCCCAGGGCAGGTACAGCACGGGTTAGATACAGAGTAATGCTCCCTCTGCACTGTCCCATCAAACACTCCCAGGGCAGGTACAGCACGGGTTAGATACAGAGTAAAGCTCCCTCTGCTCTGTCCCATCAAACACTCCCAGGTCAGGTACAGCACGGTTTAGATACAGAGTAAAGCTCCCTCTACACTGTCCCATCAAACACTCCCAGGGCAGGTACAGCACGGGTTAGTTACAGAGTAAAGCTCCCTCTACACTGTCCCATCAAACACTCCCAGGACAGGTACAGCACGGGTTGGATACAGAGTAAATCTCACTCTACACTGTCCCATCAAATGCTCCCAAGGTAGGTAGAGCACGGGTTAGATACAGAGGAAAGCTCCCTCTACACTGTCCCATCAAACACTCCGAGGGCAGATACAGCACGGGTTAGATACAGAGTAAAGCTCCCTCGACACTGTCCCATCAAACACACCCAGGACAGGCACAGCACGGGTTGGATACAGAGTAAAGCTCCCTCGACACTGTCCCATCAAACACTCCCAGGGCAGGTACAGCACGGGTTAGATACAGAGTAAAGCTCCCTCTACACTGTCCCATCAAACACTCCCAGGGCAGGTACAGCGCGGGGTTAGATACAGAGTAAAGCTCCCTCTACACTGTCCCATCAAACACTCCCAGGGCAGGAACAGCACGGGTTAGATACAGAGTAAAGCTCCCTCTACACTGTCCCATCAAACATTCCCGGGCAGGTACAGCACGGGTTAGATACACAGCAAAGCTCCCTCTACACTGTCCCATCAAACACTCCCAGGGCAGGTACAGCACGGGTTAGATACAGAGTAAAGCTCCCTCGACACTGTCCCATCAAACACTCCCAGGGCAGGAACAGCAGCGGTTAGATACAGAGTAAAGCTCCTTCTACACTGTCCCATCAAACACTCCCAGGGCAGGTACAGCACGGGGTTAGACACAGAGCAAAGCTCCCTCTACACTGTCCCATCAAACACTCCCAGGGCAGGTACAGCACGGGTTAGATAGAGTAAGGCTCCCTCTGCACTTTCCCATCAAACAGTCCCAGGGCAGGTACAGCATGGGTTAGATACAGAGTAAAGCTCCCTTTAAACTGTCCCATCAAACACTCCCAGGGCAGGTACAGCACGGGTTAGATACAGAGTAAAGCTCCCTCCACACTGTCCCATCAAACACTCCCAGTGCAGGTACAGCACGGGTTAGATACAGAGTAAAGCTCCCTCTACACTGTCCCATCAAACACTCCCAAGGCAGGCACAGCACGGGTTAGATACAGAGTAAAGCTCCCTCTGCACTGTCCCATTAAACACGCCCAGGGCAGGTACATCACGGGTTAGATACAGAGTAAAGCTCCCTCTACACTGTCCCATCAAACACTCCCAGGGCAGGTACAGCATGGGTTAGATACAGAGTAAAGCTCCCTCGACACTGTCCCATCAAACACTCCCAGGGCAGGTACAGCACGGGTGAGATACAGAGTAAAGCTCCCTCTACACTGTCCCATCAAACACTCCCAGGGCAGGTACAGCACGGGTTAGGTACAGAGTAAAGCTCCCTCTGCACTGTCCCAGCAAATCCTCCCAGGGCAGGTACAGCACGGGTTAGATACAGAGTAAAGCTCCCTCTACACAGTCCAATCAAACACTCCCAGGGCAGGTACAGCACGGGTTAGATACAGAGTAAAGCTCCCTCTACACTGTCCCATCAAACACTCCCAGGGCAGGTACAGCACAGGTTAGATACAGAGTAAAGCTCCCTCTACACTGTCCCATCAAACACTCCCGGGGCAGGTACAGCACGGGTTAGATACAGAGTAAAGCTCCCTCGACACTGACCCATCAAACACTCCCAGGGCAGGTACAGCACGGGTTAGATACAGAGTAAAGCTCCCTCTACACTGTCCCATCAAACACTCCCAGGGCAGCTACAGCATGGGTTAGATACAGAATAAAGCTCCCTCTGCACTGCCCCATCAAACACTCCCAGGGCAGGTACAGCACGGGTTAGATACACAGTAAAGCTCCCTCTACACTGTCCCATCAAACACTCCCAGGGCAGGTACAGCACGGGTTAGGTACAGAGTAAAGCTCCCTCTGCACTGTCCCAGCAAATCCTCCCAGGGCAGGTACAGCACAGGTTAGATACAGAGTAAAGCTCCCTCTACACTGTCCCATCAAACACTCCCAGGGCAGGTACAGCACGGGTTAGATGCAGAGAAAAGCTCCCTCTACACAGTCCAATCAAACACTCCCAGGGCAGGTACAGCACGGGTTAGATACAGAGTAAAGCTTCCTCCACACTGTCCCATCAAACACTCCCAGGGCAGGTACAGCACGGATTAGATACAGAGTAAACCACCCTCTACACTGTCCCATCAAACACTCCCAGGGCAGGTACAGCACGGGTTAGATACAGAGTAAGGCTCCCTCTACACTGTCCCATCAAACACTCCCAGGACAGGAACAGCACGGGTTGGGTACAGAGTGAAGCTCCCTCTACACTGTCCCATCAAACACTCCCAGGGGAGGAACAGCAGGGGTTAGATACAGAGTAAAGCTCCCTCTACACTGTCCCATCAAACACTCCCAGGGCAGGTACAGCACGGTTTAGATACAGAGTAAAGCTCCCTCTACACTGTCCCATCAAACAGTCCCAGTGCAGGTACAGCATGTGTTAGATACAGATTAAAGCTCCCTCTACACTGCCCCATCAAACACTCCCAGGGCATTTACAGCACGGGTTAGATGCAAAGTAAAGCTCCCTCTACACTGTCCCATCAAACACTCCCAGTGCTGTTACAGCACGGGTTAGACACAGAGTAAAGCTCCCTCTGCACTGTCCCATCAAACACTCCCAGGGCAGGTACTGCACGATTTAGATGCAGAGTAAAGCTCCCTCCACACTGTCCCATCAAACACTCATAGGGCAGGTACAGCACGGATTAGATACAGAGTAAACCTCCCTCTACACTGTCCCATCAAACACTCCCAGGGCAGTTACAGCACGGGTCAGATACAAAGTAAAGCTCCCTCTACACTGTCCCATCAAACACTCCCAGGGCACGTACAGCACGGGTTAGATACAGAGTAAAGCTCCCTCTTCACTGTCCCATCAAACACTCCCAGGGCAGGTATAGTACGGGTTAGATACAGAGTAATGCTCCCTCTACACTGTCCCATCAAACACTCGCAGGGCAGGTACAGCACGGGTTAGATACAGAGTAAAGCTCCTTCTACACTGTCCCATCAAACACTCCCAGGGCAGGTACAGCACGGGGTTAGACACAGAGTAAAGCTCCCTCTACACTGTCCCATCAAACACTCCCAGGGCAGGTACAGCACGGGTGAGATACAGAGTAAAGCTCCCTCTACACTGTCCCATCAAACACTCCCAGGACAGGTACAGCACGGGTTGGATACGGAGTAAAGCTCCCTCGACACTGTCCCATCAAACACTCCCAGGGCAGGAACAGCACGGGTTAGATACAGAGTAAAGCTCCCTCTACACTGTCCCATCAAACACTCCCAGGGCAGGAATAGCACGGGTTAGATACAGAGTAAAGCTCCCTCTACACTGTCCCATTAAACACTCCCAGGGCAGGTACAGCACGGGTTAGATACAGAGTAATGCTCCCTCTATACTCTCCCATCAAACACTCCCAGGGCAGGTACAGCACGGTTTAGATACAGAGTAAAGCTCCCTCTACACTGTCCCATCAAACACTCCCGGGGCAGGTGCAGCACGGGTTGGATACACAGTAAAGCTCCCTCTACACTGTCCCATCAAACACTCCCAGGGCAGGTACAGCACGGGTTAGATACAGAGTAAAGCTCCCTCTACACTGTCCCATCAAACACTCCCAGGGCAGGTACAGCACGGGTTAGATACAGAGTAAAGCTCCCTCTACACTGTCCCATCAAACACTCCCAGGGCAGGTACAGCACGGATTAGATACAGAGTAAAGCTCCCTCTACACAGTCCCATCAAACACTCCCAGGGCAGGTACAGCACGGATTAGATACAGGGTAAAGCTCCCTCTACACTGCCCCATCAAACACTCCCAAGGCAGGTACAGCACGGGTTAGATACAGAGTAAAGCTCTCTCTACACTGTCCCATCAAACACTCCCAGGGCAGGTACAGCACGGGTTAGATACAGAGTAAAGCTCCCTCTACACTGTCCCATCAAACACTCCCAGGACAGGCACAGCACGGGTTAGATACAGAGTAAAGCTCCCTCTACACTGTCCCATCAAACACGCCCAGGGCAGGTACATCACGGGTTAGATACAGAGTAAAGATCCCTCTACACTGTCCCATCAAACACTCCCAGGGCAGGTACAGCACGGGTTAGATACAGAGTAAAGCTCCCTCTACACTGTCCCATCAAACACTCCCAGGGCAGGTACATCACGGGTTAGATACAGAGTAAAGATCCCTCTACACTGTCCCATCAAACACTCCCAGGGCAGGTACAGCACGGGTTAGATACAGAGTAAAGCTCCCTCTACACTGTCCCATCAAACACTCCCAGGGCAGGTACATCACGGGTTAGATACAGAGTAAAGCTCCCTCTACACTGTCCCATCAAACACCCCCAGGGCAGGTACAGCACGGGTTAGATACAGAGTGAAGCTCCCTCCACACTGTCCCATCAAATACTCCCAGGGCAGGTACAGCACGGGTTAGATACAGAGTAAAGCTCCCTCTACACTGCCGCATCAAACACTCCCAGGGCAGGTACAGCACGGGTTAGATACAGAGTAAAGCTCCCTCTACACTGTCCCATCAAACACTCCCAGGACAGGCACAGCACGGGTTAGATACAGAGTAAAGCTCCCTCTACACTGTCCCATCAAACACGCCCAGGGCAGGTACATCACGGGTTAGATACAGACTAAAGCTCCCTCTGCACTGTCCCATCAAACACTCCCAGGGCAGGTACAGCACGGGTTAGATACAGAGTAAAGCTCCCTCTACACTGTCCCATCAAACACTCCCAGGGCAGGTACAGCACGGGTTAGATACAGAGTAAAGCTTCCTCTGCACAGTCCAATCAAACACTCCCAGGGCAGTTACAGCACGGGTTAGATACTGAGTAAAGCTCCCTCTGCACTGTCCCATCAAACAGTCCCAGGGCAGGTACAGCACGGGTTAGATGCAGAGAAAAGCTCCCTCCACACTGTCCCATCAAACACTCCCAGGGCAGGTGCAGCACGGGTTAGATACAGAGTAAAGCTCCCTCTACACTGTACCACCAAACACTCCCAGGGCAGGTACAGCACGGGTTAGGTACGGAGTAAAGCTCCCTCTGCACTGTCCCATCAAACACTCCCAGGACAGGTACAGCACGGGCTGGATACAGAGTAAAGCTCCCTCTGCACTGTCCCATCAAACACTCCCAGGGCAGGTACAGCACGGCTTAGATACAGAGTAAAGCTCCCTCTGCACTGTCCCATCAAACACTCCCGGGGCAGGTACAGCACGGGTTAGATACACAGTAAAGCTCCCTCTACAGTGTCCCATCAAACACTCCCAGGGCAGGAACAGCACGGGTTAGATACAGAGTAAAGATCCCTCTACAATGTCCCATCAAACACTCACAGGGCAGGTACAGCACGGTTTAGATACAGAGTAAAGCTCCCTCGACACTGTCCCATCAAACACTCCCAGGGCAGCTACAGCATGGATTAGATACAGAATAAAGCTCCCTCTACAGTGTCCCATCAAACAGTCCCAGGGCAGGTGCAGCATGGGTTAGATACAGATTAAAGCTCCCTCTACACTGCCCCATCAAACACTCCCGGGGCATTTACAGCACGGGTTAGATACAAAGTAAAGCTCCCTCTACACTGTCCAATCAAACACTCCCAGGGCAGCTACAGCATGGGTTAGATGCAGAATAAAGTTCTCTCTGCACTGTCCCATCAAACACTCCCAGGGCAGGTACAGCACGATTTAGATGCACAGTAAAGCTCCCTCTGCACTGTCCCATCAAACACTCCCAGGGCAGGTACTGCACGATTTCGATGCAGAGTAAAGCTCCCTCCACACTGTCCCATCAAACACTCATAGGGCAGGTACAGCACGGATTAGATACAGAGTAAAGCTGCCTCGACACTGTCACATCAAACACTCCCAGGGCAGGTGCAGCACGGGTTAGATACAGAGTAAAGCTCCCTCTACACTGTCCCATCAAACACTCCCAGGGCACGTACAGCACGGGTTAGATACAGAGTAAAGTTCCCTCTACACTGTCCCATCAAACACTCCCAGGGCAGGTACAGCACGGGTTAGATACAGAGTAATGCTCCCTCTACACTGTCCCATCAAACACTCGCAGGGCAGGTACAGCACGGGTTAGATACAGAGTAAAGCTCCCTCTACACTGTCCCGATCAAACACTCCCAGGGCACGTACAGCACGGGGTTAGAAACAGAGTAAAGCTCCCTCTACACTGTCCCATCAAACACTCCGAGGGCACATACAGCACGGGTTAGATACAGAGTAAAGCTCCCTCTACACTGTCCCATCAAACACTCCCAG
This sequence comes from Somniosus microcephalus, assembly GCF_052327205.1. Lineage (NCBI taxonomy): Eukaryota > Metazoa > Chordata > Chondrichthyes > Squaliformes > Somniosidae > Somniosus > Somniosus microcephalus. The sequence continues at coordinate 43,400,378 of NW_028225187.1, read as the reverse complement.
GACAGGAACAGCACGGGTTGGGTACAGAGTGAAGCTCCCTCTACACTGTCCCATCAAACACTCCCAGGGGAGGAACAGCAGGGGTTAGATACAGAGTAAAGCTCCCTCTACACTGTCCCATCAAACACTCCCAGGGCAGGTACAGCACGGGTTAGATACAGAGTAATGCTCCCTCTACACTGTCCCATCAAACACTCCCAGGGCAGGTACAGCACGGGTTAGATACAGAGTAATGCTCCCTCTGCACTGTCCCATCAAACACTCCCAGGGCAGGTACAGCACGGGTTAGATACAGAGTAAAGCTCCCTCTGCTCTGTCCCATCAAACACTCCCAGGTCAGGTACAGCACGGTTTAGATACAGAGTAAAGCTCCCTCTACACTGTCCCATCAAACACTCCCAGGGCAGGTACAGCACGGGTTAGTTACAGAGTAAAGCTCCCTCTACACTGTCCCATCAAACACTCCCAGGACAGGTACAGCACGGGTTGGATACAGAGTAAATCTCACTCTACACTGTCCCATCAAATGCTCCCAGGGTAGGTAGAGCACGGGTTAGATACAGAGGAAAGCTCCCTCTACACTGTCCCATCAAACACTCCGAGGGCAGATACAGCACGGGTTAGATACAGAGTAAAGCTCCCTCGACACTGTCCCATCAAACACACCCAGGACAGGCACAGCACGGGTTGGATACAGAGTAAAGCTCCCTCGACACTGTCCCATCAAACACTCCCAGGGCAGGTACAGCACGGGTTAGATACAGAGTAATGCTCCCTCTGCACTGTCCCATCAAACACTCCCAGGGCAGGTACAGCACGGGTTAGATACAGAGTAAAGCTCCCTCTGCTCTGTCCCATCAAACACTCCCAGGTCAGGTACAGCACGGTTTAGATACAGAGTAAAGCTCCCTCTACACTGTCCCATCAAACACTCCCAGGGCAGGTACAGCACGGGTTAGTTACAGAGTAAAGCTCCCTCTACACTGTCCCATCAAACACTCCCAGGACAGGTACAGCACGGGTTGGATACAGAGTAAATCTCACTCTACACTGTCCCATCAAATGCTCCCAAGGTAGGTAGAGCACGGGTTAGATACAGAGGAAAGCTCCCTCTACACTGTCCCATCAAACACTCCGAGGGCAGATACAGCACGGGTTAGATACAGAGTAAAGCTCCCTCGACACTGTCCCATCAAACACACCCAGGACAGGCACAGCACGGGTTGGATACAGAGTAAAGCTCCCTCGACACTGTCCCATCAAACACTCCCAGGGCAGGTACAGCACGGGTTAGATACAGAGTAAAGCTCCCTCTACACTGTCCCATCAAACACTCCCAGGGCAGGTACAGCGCGGGGTTAGATACAGAGTAAAGCTCCCTCTACACTGTCCCATCAAACACTCCCAGGGCAGGAACAGCACGGGTTAGATACAGAGTAAAGCTCCCTCTACACTGTCCCATCAAACATTCCCGGGCAGGTACAGCACGGGTTAGATACACAGCAAAGCTCCCTCTACACTGTCCCATCAAACACTCCCAGGGCAGGTACAGCACGGGTTAGATACAGAGTAAAGCTCCCTCGACACTGTCCCATCAAACACTCCCAGGGCAGGAACAGCAGCGGTTAGATACAGAGTAAAGCTCCTTCTACACTGTCCCATCAAACACTCCCAGGGCAGGTACAGCACGGGGTTAGACACAGAGCAAAGCTCCCTCTACACTGTCCCATCAAACACTCCCAGGGCAGGTACAGCACGGGTTAGATAGAGTAAGGCTCCCTCTGCACTTTCCCATCAAACAGTCCCAGGGCAGGTACAGCATGGGTTAGATACAGAGTAAAGCTCCCTTTAAACTGTCCCATCAAACACTCCCAGGGCAGGTACAGCACGGGTTAGATACAGAGTAAAGCTCCCTCCACACTGTCCCATCAAACACTCCCAGTGCAGGTACAGCACGGGTTAGATACAGAGTAAAGCTCCCTCTACACTGTCCCATCAAACACTCCCAAGGCAGGCACAGCACGGGTTAGATACAGAGTAAAGCTCCCTCTGCACTGTCCCATTAAACACGCCCAGGGCAGGTACATCACGGGTTAGATACAGAGTAAAGCTCCCTCTACACTGTCCCATCAAACACTCCCAGGGCAGGTACAGCATGGGTTAGATACAGAGTAAAGCTCCCTCGACACTGTCCCATCAAACACTCCCAGGGCAGGTACAGCACGGGTGAGATACAGAGTAAAGCTCCCTCTACACTGTCCCATCAAACACTCCCAGGGCAGGTACAGCACGGGTTAGGTACAGAGTAAAGCTCCCTCTGCACTGTCCCAGCAAATCCTCCCAGGGCAGGTACAGCACGGGTTAGATACAGAGTAAAGCTCCCTCTACACAGTCCAATCAAACACTCCCAGGGCAGGTACAGCACGGGTTAGATACAGAGTAAAGCTCCCTCTACACTGTCCCATCAAACACTCCCAGGGCAGGTACAGCACAGGTTAGATACAGAGTAAAGCTCCCTCTACACTGTCCCATCAAACACTCCCGGGGCAGGTACAGCACGGGTTAGATACAGAGTAAAGCTCCCTCGACACTGACCCATCAAACACTCCCAGGGCAGGTACAGCACGGGTTAGATACAGAGTAAAGCTCCCTCTACACTGTCCCATCAAACACTCCCAGGGCAGCTACAGCATGGGTTAGATACAGAATAAAGCTCCCTCTGCACTGCCCCATCAAACACTCCCAGGGCAGGTACAGCACGGGTTAGATACACAGTAAAGCTCCCTCTACACTGTCCCATCAAACACTCCCAGGGCAGGTACAGCACGGGTTAGGTACAGAGTAAAGCTCCCTCTGCACTGTCCCAGCAAATCCTCCCAGGGCAGGTACAGCACAGGTTAGATACAGAGTAAAGCTCCCTCTACACTGTCCCATCAAACACTCCCAGGGCAGGTACAGCACGGGTTAGATGCAGAGAAAAGCTCCCTCTACACAGTCCAATCAAACACTCCCAGGGCAGGTACAGCACGGGTTAGATACAGAGTAAAGCTTCCTCCACACTGTCCCATCAAACACTCCCAGGGCAGGTACAGCACGGATTAGATACAGAGTAAACCACCCTCTACACTGTCCCATCAAACACTCCCAGGGCAGGTACAGCACGGGTTAGATACAGAGTAAGGCTCCCTCTACACTGTCCCATCAAACACTCCCAGGACAGGAACAGCACGGGTTGGGTACAGAGTGAAGCTCCCTCTACACTGTCCCATCAAACACTCCCAGGGGAGGAACAGCAGGGGTTAGATACAGAGTAAAGCTCCCTCTACACTGTCCCATCAAACACTCCCAGGGCAGGTACAGCACGGGTTAGATACAGAGTAATGCTCCCTCTACACTGTCCCATCAAACACTCCCAGGTCAGGTACAGCACGGTTTAGATACAGAGTAAAGCTCCCTCTACACTGTCCCATCAAACACTCCCAGGGCAGGTACAGCACGGGTTAGTTACAGAGTAAAGCTCCCTCTACACTGTCCCATCAAACACTCCCAGTGCAGGTACAGCACAGGTTAGATACAGAGTAAAGCTCCCTCTACACTGTCCCATCAAACACTCCCAGGACAGGTACAGCACGGGTTGGATACAGAGTAAATCTCACTCTACACTGTCCCATCAAATGCTCCCAGGGTAGGTAGAGCACGGGTTAGATACAGAGGAAAGCTCCCTCTACACTGTCCCATCAAACACTCCGAGGGCAGATACAGCACGGGTTAGATACAGAGTAAAGCTCCCTCGACACTGTCCCATCAAACACACCCAGGACAGGCACAGCACGGGTTGGATACAGAGTAAAGCTCCCTCGACACTGTCCCATCAAACACTCCCAGGGCAGGTACAGCACGGGTTAGATACACAGCAAAGCTCCCTCTACACTGTCCCATCAAACACTCCCAGGGCAGGTACAGCACGGGTTAGATACAGAGTAAAGCTCCCTCGACACTGTCCCATCAAACACTCCCAGGGCAGGAACAGCAGCGGTTAGATACAGAGTAAAGCTCCTTCTACACTGTCCCATCAAACACTCCCAGGGCAGGTACAGCACGGGGTTAGACACAGAGCAAAGCTCCCTCTACACTGTCCCATCAAACACTCCCAGGGCAGGTACAGCACGGGTTAGATACAGAGTAAGGCTCCCTCTGCACTTTCCCATCAAACAGTCCCAGGGCAGGTACAGCATGGGTTAGATACAGAGTAAAGCTCCCTTTAAACTGTCCCATCAAACACTCCCAGGGCAGGTACAGCACGGGTTAGATACAGAGTAAAGCTCCCTCCACACTGTCCCATCAAACACTCCCAGTGCAGGTACAGCACGGGTTAGATACAGAGTAAAGCTCCCTCTACACTGTCCCATCAAACACTCCCAAGGCAGGCACAGCACGGGTTAGATACAGAGTAAAGCTCCCTCTGCACTGTCCCATTAAACACGCCCAGGGCAGGTACATCACGGGTTAGATACAGAGTAAAGCTCCCTCTACACTGTCCCATCAAACACTCCCAGGGCAGGTACAGCATGGGTTAGATACAGAGTAAAGCTCCCTCGACACTGTCCCATCAAACACTCCCAGGGCAGGTACAGCACGGGTGAGATACAGAGTAAAGCTCCCTCTACACTGTCCCATCAAACACTCCCAGGGCAGGTACAGCACGGGTTAGGTACAGAGTAAAGCTCCCTCTGCACTGTCCCAGCAAATCCTCCCAGGGCAGGTACAGCACGGGTTAGATACAGAGTAAAGCTCCCTCTACACAGTCCAATCAAACACTCCCAGGGCAGGTACAGCACGGGTTAGATACAGAGTAAAGCTCCCTCTACACTGTCCCATCAAACACTCCCAGGGCAGGTACAGCACAGGTTAGATACAGAGTAAAGCTCCCTCTACACTGTCCCATCAAACACTCCCGGGGCAGGTACAGCACGGGTTAGATACAGAGTAAAGCTACCTCGACACTGACCCATCAAACACTCCCAGGGCAGGTACAGCACGGGTTAGATACAGAGTAAAGCTCCCTCTACACTGTCCCATCAAACACTCCCAGGGCAGCTACAGCATGGGTTAGATACAGAATAAAGCTCCCTCTGCACTGCCCCATCAAACACTCCCAGGGCAGGTACAGCACGGGTTAGATACACAGTAAAGCTCCCTCTACACTGTCCCATCAAACACTCCCAGGGCAGGTACAGCACGGGTTAGGTACAGAGTAAAGCTCCCTCTGCACTGTCCCAGCAAATCCTCCCAGGGCAGGTACAGCACAGGTTAGATACAGAGTAAAGCTCCCTCTACACTGTCCCATCAAACACTCCCAGGGCAGGTACAGCACGGGTTAGATGCAGAGAAAAGCTCCCTCTACACAGTCCAATCAAACACTCCCAGGGCAGGTACAGCACGGGTTAGATACAGAGTAAAGCTTCCTCCACACTGTCCCATCAAACACTCCCAGGGCAGGTACAGCACGGATTAGATACAGAGTAAACCACCCTCTACACTGTCCCATCAAACACTCCCAGGGCAGGTACAGCACGGGTTAGATACAGAGTAAGGCTCCCTCTACACTGTCCCATCAAACACTCCCAGGACAGGAACAGCACGGGTTGGGTACAGAGTGAAGCTCCCTCTACACTGTCCCATCAAACACTCCCAGGGGAGGAACAGCAGGGGTTAGATACAGAGTAAAGCTCCCTCTACACTGTCCCATCAAACACTCCCAGGGCAGGTACAGCACGGGTTAGATACAGAGTAATGCTCCCTCTACACTGTCCCATCAAACACTCCCAGGTCAGGTACAGCACGGTTTAGATACAGAGTAAAGCTCCCTCTACACTGTCCCATCAAACACTCCCAGTGCAGGTACAGCACGGGTTAGTTACAGAGTAAAGCTCCCTCTACACTGTCCCATCAAACACTCCCAGTGCAGGTACAGCACAGGTTAGATACAGAGTAAAGCTCCCTCTACACTGTCCCATCAAACACTCCCAGGACAGGTACAGCACGGGTTGGATACAGAGTAAATCTCACTCTACACTGTCCCATCAAATGCTCCCAGGGTAGGTAGAGCACGGGTTAGATACAGAGGAAAGCTCCCTCTACACTGTCCCATCAAACACTCCGAGGGCAGATACAGCACGGGTTAGATACAGAGTAAAGCTCCCTCGACACTGTCCCATCAAACACACCCAGGACAGGCACAGCACGGGTTGGATACAGAGTAAAGCTCCCTCGACACTGTCCCATCAAACACTCCCAGGGCAGGTACAGCACGGGTTAGATACAGAGTAAAGCTCCCTCTACACTGTCCCATCAAACACTCCCAGGGCAGGTACAGCACGGGTTAGATACAGAGTAAAGCTCCCTCTACACTGTCCCATCAAACACTCCCAGGGCAGGTACAGCGCGGGGTTAGATACAGAGTAAAGCTCCCTCTACACTGTCCCATCAAACACTCCCAGGGCAGGAACAGCACGGGTTAGATACAGAGTAAAGCTCCCTCTACACTGTCCCATCAAACATTCCCGGGCAGGTACAGCACGGGTTAGATACACAGCAAAGCTCCCTCTACACTGTCCCATCAAACACTCCCAGGGCAGGTACAGCACGGGTTAGATACAGAGTAAAGCTCCCTCGACACTGTCCCATCAAACACTCCCAGGGCAGGAACAGCAGCGGTTAGATACAGAGTAAAGCTCCTTCTACACTGTCCCATCAAACACTCCCAGGGCAGGTACAGCACGGGGTTAGACACAGAGCAAAGCTCCCTCTACACTGTCCCATCAAACACTCCCAGGGCAGGTACAGCACGGGTTAGATACAGAGTAAGGCTCCCTCTGCACTTTCCCATCAAACAGTCCCAGGGCAGGTACAGCATGGGTTAGATACAGAGTAAAGCTCCCTTTAAACTGTCCCATCAAACACTCCCAGGGCAGGTACAGCACGGGTTAAATACAGAGTAAAGCTCCCTCCACACTGTCCCATCAAACACTCCCAGTGCAGGTACAGCACGGGTTAGATACAGAGTAAAGCTCCCTCTACACTGTCCCATCAAACACTCCCAAGGCAGGCACAGCACGGGTTAGATACAGAGTAAAGCTCCCTCTGCACTGTCCCATTAAACACGCCCAGGGCAGGTACATCACGGGTTAGATACAGAGTAAAGCTCCCTCTACACTGTCCCATCAAACACTCCCAGGGCAGGTACAGCATGGGTTAGATACAGAGTAAAGCTCCCTCGACACTGTCCCATCAAACACTCCCAGGGCAGGTACAGCACGGGTGAGATACAGAGTAAAGCTCCCTCTACACTGTCCCATCAAACACTCCCAGGGCAGGTACAGCACGGGTTAGGTACAGAGTAAAGCTCCCTCTGCACTGTCCCAGCAAATCCTCCCAGGGCAGGTACAGCACGGGTTAGATACAGAGTAAAGCTCCCTCTACACAGTCCAATCAAACACTCCCAGGGCAGGTACAGCACGGGTTAGATACAGAGTAAAGCTCCCTCTACACTGTCCCATCAAACACTCCCAGGGCAGGTACAGCACAGGTTAGATACAGAGTAAAGCTCCCTCTACACTGTCCCATCAAACACTCCCGGGGCAGGTACAGCACGGGTTAGATACAGAGTAAAGCTCCCTCGACACTGACCCATCAAACACTCCCAGGGCAGGTACAGCACGGGTTAGATACAGAGTAAAGCTCCCTCTACACTGTCCCATCAAACACTCCCAGGGCAGCTACAGCATGGGTTAGATACAGAATAAAGCTCCCTCTGCACTGCCCCATCAAACACTCCCAGGGCAGGTACAGCACGGGTTAGATACACAGTAAAGCTCCCTCTACACTGTCCCATCAAACACTCCCAGGGCAGGTACAGCACGGGTTAGGTACAGAGTAAAGCTCCCTCTGCACTGTCCCAGCAAATCCTCCCAGGGCAGGTACAGCACAGGTTAGATACAGAGTAAAGCTCCCTCTACACTGTCCCATCAAACACTCCCAGGGCAGGTACAGCACGGGTTAGATGCAGAGAAAAGCTCCCTCTACACAGTCCAATCAAACACTCCCAGGGCAGGTACAGCACGGGTTAGATACAGAGTAAAGCTTCCTCCACACTGTCCCATCAAACACTCCCAGGGCAGGTACAGCACGGATTAGATACAGAGTAAACCACCCTCTACACTGTCCCATCAAACACTCCCAGGGCAGGTACAGCACGGGTTAGATACAGAGTAAGGCTCCCTCTACACTGTCCCATCAAACACTCCCAGGACAGGAACAGCACGGGTTGGGTACAGAGTGAAGCTCCCTCTACACTGTCCCATCAAACACTCCCAGGGGAGGAACAGCAGGGGTTAGATACAGAGTAAAGCTCCCTCTACACTGTCCCATCAAACACTCCCAGGGCAGGTACAGCACGGGTTAGATACAGAGTAATGCTCCCTCTACACTGTCCCATCAAACACTCCCAGGGCAGGTACAGCACGGGTTAGATACAGAGTAAAGCTCCCTCTGCTCTGTCCCATCAAACACTCCCAGGTCAGGTACAGCACGGTTTAGATACAGAGTAAAGCTCCCTCTACACTGTCCCATCAAACACTCCCAGGGCAGGTACAGCACGGGTTAGTTACAGAGTAAAGCTCCCTCTACACTGTCCCATCAAACACTCCCAGTGCAGGTACAGCACAGGTTAGATACAGAGTAAAGCTCCCTCTACACTGTCCCATCAAACACTCCCAGGACAGGTACAGCACGGGTTGGATACAGAGTAAATCTCACTCTACACTGTCCCATCAAATGCTCCCAGGGTAGGTAGAGCACGGGTTAGATACAGAGGAAAGCTCCCTCTACACTGTCCCATCAAACACTCCGAGGGCAGATACAGCACGGGTTAGATACAGAGTAAAGCTCCCTCGACACTGTCCCATCAAACACACCCAGGACAGGCACAGCACGGGTTGGATACAGAGTAAAGCTCCCTCGACACTGTCCCATCAAACACTCCCAGGGCAGGTACAGCACGGGTTAGATACAGAGTAAAGCTCCCTCTACACTGTCCCATCAAACACTCCCAGGGCAGGTACAGCACGGGTTAGATACAGAGTAAAGCTCCCTCTACACTGTCCCATCAAACACTCCCAGGGCAGGTACAGCGCGGGGTTAGATACAGAGTAAAGCTCCCTCTACACTGTCCCATCAAACACTCCCAGGGCAGGAACAGCACGGGTTAGATACAGAGTAAAGCTCCCTCTACACTGTCCCATCAAACATTCCCGGGCAGGTACAGCACGGGTTAGATACACAGCAAAGCTCCCTCTACACTGTCCCATCAAACACTCCCAGGGCAGGTACAGCACGGGTTAGATACAGAGTAAAGCTCGCTCGACACTGTCCCATCAAACACTCCCAGGGCAGGAACAGCAGCGGTTAGATACAGAGTAAAGCTCCTTCTACACTGTCCCATCAAACACTCCCAGGGCAGGTACAGCACGGGGTTAGACACAGAGCAAAGCTCCCTCTACACTGTCCCATCAAACACTCCCAGGGCAGGTACAGCACGGGTTAGATACAGAGTAAGGCTCCCTCTGCACTTTCCCATCAAACAGTCCCAGGGCAGGTACAGCATGGGTTAGATACAGAGTAAAGCTCCCTTTAAACTGTCCCATCAAACACTCCCAGGGCAGGTACAGCACGGGTTAGATACAGAGTAAAGCTCCCTCCACACTGTCCCATCAAACACTCCCAGTGCAGGTACAGCACGGGTTAGATACAGAGTAAAGCTCCCTCTACACTGTCCCATCAAACACTCCCAAGGCAGGCACAGCACGGGTTAGATACAGAGTAAAGCTCCCTCTGCACTGTCCCATTAAACACGCCCAGGGCAGGTACATCACGGGTTAGATACAGAGTAAAGCTCCCTCTACACTGTCCCATCAAACACTCCCAGGGCAGGTACAGCATGGGTTAGATACAGAGTAAAGCTCCCTCGACACTGTCCCATCAAACACTCCCAGGGCAGGTACAGCACGGGTGAGATACAGAGTAAAGCTCCCTCTACACTGTCCCATCAAACACTCCCAGGGCAGGTACAGCACGGGTTAGGTACAGAGTAAAGCTCCCTCTGCACTGTCCCAGCAAATCCTCCCAGGGCAGGTACAGCACGGGTTAGATACAGAGTAAAGCTCCCTCTACACAGTCCAATCAAACACTCCCAGGGCAGGTACAGCACGGGTTAGATACAGAGTAAAGCTCCCTCTACACTGTCCCATCAAACACTCCCAGGGCAGGTACAGCACAGGTTAGATACAGAGTAAAGCTCCCTCTACACTGTCCCATCAAACACTCCCGGGGCAGGTACAGCACGGGTTAGATACAGAGTAAAGCTCCCTCGACACTGACCCATCAAACACTCCCAGGGCAGGTACAGCACGGGTTAGATACAGAGTAAAGCTCCCTCTACACTGTCCCATCAAACACTCCCAGGGCAGCTACAGCATGGGTTAGATACAGAATAAAGCTCCCTCTGCACTGCCCCATCAAACACTCCCAGGGCAGGTACAGCACGGGTTAGATACACAGTAAAGCTCCCTCTACACTGTCCCATCAAACACTCCCAGGGCAGGTACAGCACGGGTTAGGTACAGAGTAAAGCTCCCTCTGCACTGTCCCAGCAAATCCTCCCAGGGCAGGTACAGCACAGGTTAGATACAGAGTAAAGCTCCCTCTACACTGTCCCATCAAACACTCCCAGGGCAGGTACAGCACGGGTTAGATGCAGAGAAAAGCTCCCTCTACACAGTCCAATCAAACACTCCCAGGGCAGGTACAGCACGGGTTAGATACAGAGTAAAGCTTCCTCCACACTGTCCCATCAAACACTCCCAGGGCAGGTACAGCACGGATTAGATACAGAGTAAACCACCCTCTACACTGTCCCATCAAACACTCCCAGGGCAGGTACAGCACGGGTTAGATACAGAGTAAGGCTCCCTCTACACTGTCCCATCAAACAGTCCCAGGGCAGGTACAGCATGGGTTAGATACAGAGTAAAGCTCCCTCTACACTGTCCCATCAAACACTCCCAGGGCAGGTACAGCACGGGTTAGATACAGAGTAATGCTCCCTCTACACTGTCCCATCAAACACTCCCAGGTCAGGTACAGCACGGTTTAGATACAGAGTAAAGCTCCCTCTACACTGTCCCATCAAACACTCCCAGGGCAGGTACAGCACGGGTTAGTTACAGAGTAAAGCTCCCTCTACACTGTCCCATCAAACACTCCCAGTGCAGGTACAGCACAGGTTAGATACAGAGTAAAGCTCCCTCTACACTGTCCCATCAAACACTCCCAGGACAGGTACAGCACGGGTTGGATACAGAGTAAATCTCACTCTACACTGTCCCATCAAATGCTCCCAGGGTAGGTAGAGCACGGGTTGGATACAGAGGAAAGCTCCCTCTACACTGTCCCATCAAACACTCCGAGGGCAGATACAGCACGGGTTAGATACAGAGTAAAGCTCCCTCGACACTGTCCCATCAAACACACCCAGGACAGGCACAGCACGGGTTGGATACAGAGTAAAGCTCCCTCGACACTGTCCCATCAAACACTCCCAGGGCAGGTACAGCACGGGTTAGATACAGAGTAAAGCTCCCTCTACACTGTCCCATCAAACACTCCCAGGGCAGGTACAGCACGGGTTAGATACAGAGTAAAGCTCCCTCTACACTGTCCCATCAAACACTCCCAGGGCAGGTACAGCGCGGGGTTAGATACAGAGTAAAGCTCCCTCTACACTGTCCCATCAAACACTCCCAGGGCAGGAACAGCACGGGTTAGATACAGAGTAAAGCTCCCTCTACACTGTCCCATCAAACATTCCCGGGCAGGTACAGCACGGGTTAGATACACAGCAAAGCTCCCTCTACACTGTCCCATCAAACACTCCCAGGGCAGGTACAGCACGGGTTAGATACAGAGTAAAGCTCCCTCGACACTGTCCCATCAAACACTCCCAGGGCAGGAACAGCAGCGGTTAGATACAGAGTAAAGCTCCTTCTACACTGTCCCATCAAACACTCCCAGGGCAGGTACAGCACGGGGTTAGACACAGAGCAAAGCTCCCTCTACACTGTCCCATCAAACACTCCCAGGGCAGGTACAGCACGGGTTAGATACAGAGTAAGGCTCCCTCTGCACTTTCCCATCAAACAGTCCCAGGGCAGGTACAGCATGGGTTAGATACAGAGTAAAGCTCCCTTTAAACTGTCCCATCAAACACTCCCAGGGCAGGTACAGCACGGGTTAGATACAGAGTAAAGCTCCCTCCACACTGTCCCATCAAACACTCCCAGTGCAGGTACAGCACGGGTTAGATACAGAGTAAAGCTCCCTCTACACTGTCCCATCAAACACTCCCAAGGCAGGCACAGCACGGGTTAGATACAGAGTAAAGCTCCCTCTGCACTGTCCCATTAAACACGCCCAGGGCAGGTACATCACGGGTTAGATACAGAGTAAAGCTCCCTCTACACTGTCCCATCAAACACTCCCAGGGCAGGTACAGCATGGGTTAGATACAGAGTAAAGCTCCCTCCACACTGTCCCATCAAACACTCCCAGTGCAGGTACAGCACGGGTTAGATACAGAGTAAAGCTCCCTCTACACTGTCCCATCAAACACTCCCAAGGCAGGCACAGCACGGGTTAGATACAGAGTAAAGCTCCCTCTGCACTGTCCCATTAAACACGCCCAGGGCAGGTACATCACGGGTTAGATACAGAGTAAAGCTCCCTCTACACTGTCCCATCAAACACTCCCAGGGCAGGTACAGCATGGGTTAGATACAGAGTAAAGCTCCCTCGACACTGTCCCATCAAACACTCCCAGGGCAGGTACAGCACGGGTGAGATACAGAGTAAAGCTCCCTCTACACTGTCCCATCAAACACTCCCAGGGCAGGTACAGCACGGGTTAGGTACAGAGTAAAGCTCCCTCTGCACTGTCCCAGCAAATCCTCCCAGGGCAGGTACAGCACGGGTTAGATACAGAGTAAAGCTCCCTCTACACAGTCCAATCAAACACTCCCAGGGCAGGTACAGCACGGGTTAGATGCAGAGTAAAGCTCCCTCTACACTGTCCCATCAAACACTCCCAGGGCAGGTACAGCACAGGTTAGATACAGAGTAAAGCTCCCTCTACACTGTCCCATCAAACACTCCCGGGGCAGGTACAGCACGGGTTAGATACAGAGTAAAGCTCCCTCGACACTGACCCATCAAACACTCCCAGGGCAGGTACAGCACGGGTTAGATACAGAGTAAAGCTCCCTCTACACTGTCCCATCAAACACTCCCAGGGCAGCTACAGCATGGGTTAGATACAGAATAAAGCTCCCTCTGCACTGCCCCATCAAACACTCCCAGGGCAGGTACAGCACGGGTTAGATACACAGTAAAGCTCCCTCTACACTGTCCCATCAAACACTCCCAGGGCAGGTACAGCACGGGTTAGGTACAGAGTAAAGCTCCCTCTGCACTGTCCCAGCAAATCCTCCCAGGGCAGGTACAGCACAGGTTAGATACAGAGTAAAGCTCCCTCTACACTGTCCCATCAAACACTCCCAGGGCAGGTACAGCACGGGTTAGATGCAGAGAAAAGCTCCCTCTACACAGTCCAATCAAACACTCCCAGGGCAGGTACAGCACGGGTTAGATACAGAGTAAAGCTTCCTCCACACTGTCCCATCAAACACTCCCAGGGCAGGTACAGCACGGATTAGATACAGAGTAAACCACCCTCTACACTGTCCCATCAAACACTCCCAGGGCAGGTACAGCACGGGTTAGATACAGAGTAAGGCTCCCTCTACACTGTCCCATCAAACACTCCCAGGACAGGAACAGCACGGGTTGGGTACAGAGTGAAGCTCCCTCTACACTGTCCCATCAAACACTCCCAGGGGAGGAACAGCAGGGGTTAGATACAGAGTAAAGCTCCCTCTACACTGTCCCATCAAACACTCCCAGGGCAGGTACAGCACGGGTTAGATACAGAGTAATGCTCCCTCTACACTGTCCCATCAAACACTCCCAGGGCAGGTACAGCACGGGTTAGATACAGAGTAAAGCTCCCTCTGCTCTGTCCCATCAAACACTCCCAGGTCAGGTACAGCACGGTTTAGATACAGAGTAAAGCTCCCTCTACACTGTCCCATCAAACACTCCCAGGGCAGGTACAGCACGGGTTAGTTACAGAGTAAAGCTCCCTCTACACTGTCCCATCAAACACTCCCAGTGCAGGTACAGCACAGGTTAGATACAGAGTAAAGCTCCCTCTACACTGTCCCATCAAACACTCCCAGGACAGGTACAGCACGGGTTGGATACAGAGTAAATCTCACTCTACACTGTCCCATCAAATGCTCCCAGGGTAGGTAGAGCACGGGTTAGATACAGAGGAAAGCTCCCTCTACACTGTCCCATCAAACACTCCGAGGGCAGATACAGCACGGGTTAGATACAGAGTAAAGCTCCCTCGACACTGTCCCATCAAACACACCCAGGACAGGCACAGCACGGGTTGGATACAGAGTAAAGCTCCCTCGACACTGTCCCATCAAACACTCCCAGGGCAGGTACAGCACGGGTTAGATACAGAGTAAAGCTCCCTCTACACTGTCCCATCAAACACTCCCACGGCAGGTACAGCACGGGTTAGATACAGAGTAAAGCTCCCTCTACACTGTCCCATCAAACACTCCCAGGGCAGGTACAGCGCGGGGTTAGATACAGAGTAAAGCTCCCTCTACACTGTCCCATCAAACACTCCCAGGGCAGGAACAGCACGGGTTAGATACAGAGTAAAGCTCCCTCTACACTGTCCCATCAAACATTCCCGGGCAGGTACAGCACGGGTTAGATACACAGCAAAGCTCCCTCTACACTGTCCCATCAAACACTCCCAGGGCAGGTACAGCACGGGTTAGATACAGAGTAAAGCTCGCTCGACACTGTCCCATCAAACACTCCCAGGGCAGGAACAGCAGCGGTTAGATACAGAGTAAAGCTCCTTCTACACTGTCCCATCAAACACTCCCAGGGCAGGTACAGCACGGGGTTAGACACAGAGCAAAGCTCCCTCTACACTGTCCCATCAAACACTCCCAGGGCAGGTACAGCACGGGTTAGATACAGAGTAAGGCTCCCTCTGCACTTTCCCATCAAACAGTCCCAGGGCAGGTACAGCATGGGTTAGATACAGAGTAAAGCTCCCTTTAAACTGTCCCATCAAACACTCCCAGGGCAGGTACAGCACGGGTCAGATACAGAGTAAAGCTCCCTCCACACTGTCCCATCAAACACTCCCAGTGCAGGTACAGCACGGGTTAGATACAGAGTAAAGCTCCCTCTACACTGTCCCATCAAACACTCCCAAGGCAGGCACAGCACGGGTTAGATACAGAGTAAAGCTCCCTCTGCACTGTCCCATTAAACACGCCCAGGGCAGGTACATCACGGGTTAGATACAGAGTAAAGCTCCCTCTACACTGTCCCATCAAACACTCCCAGGGCAGGTACAGCATGGGTTAGATACAGAGTAAAGCTCCCTCGACACTGTCCCATCAAACACTCCCAGGGCAGGTACAGCACGGGTGAGATACAGAGTAAAGCTCCCTCTACACTGTCCCATCAAACACTCCCAGGGCAGGTACAGCACGGGTTAGGTACAGAGTAAAGCTCCCTCTGCACTGTCCCAGCAAATCCTCCCAGGGCAGGTACAGCACGGGTTAGATACAGAGTAAAGCTCCCTCTACACAGTCCAATCAAACACTCCCAGGGCAGGTACAGCACGGGTTAGATACAGAGTAAAGCTCCCTCTACACTGTCCCATCAAACACTCCCAGGGCAGGTACAGCACAGGTTAGATACAGAGTAAAGCTCCCTCTACACTGTCCCATCAAACACTCCCGGGGCAGGTACAGCACGGGTTAGATACAGAGTAAAGCTCCCTCGACACTGACCCATCAAACACTCCCAGGGCAGGTACAGCACGGGTTAGATACAGAGTAAAGCTCCCTCTACACTGTCCCATCAAACACTCCCAGGGCAGCTACAGCATGGGTTAGATACAGAATAAAGCTCCCTCTGCACTGCCCCATCAAACACTCCCAGGGCAGGTACAGCACGGGTTAGATACACAGTAAAGCTCCCTCTACACTGTCCCATCAAACACTCCCAGGGCAGGTACAGCACGGGTTAGGTACAGAGTAAAGCTCCCTCTGCACTGTCCCAGCAAATCCTCCCAGGGCAGGTACAGCACAGGTTAGATACAGAGTAAAGCTCCCTCTACACTGTCCCATCAAACACTCCCAGGGCAGGTACAGCACGGGTTAGATGCAGAGAAAAGCTCCCTCTACACAGTCCAATCAAACACTCCCAGGGCAGGTACAGCACGGGTTAGATACAGAGTAAAGCTTCCTCCACACTGTCCCATCAAACACTCCCAGGGCAGGTACAGCACGGATTAGATACAGAGTAAACCACCCTCTACACTGTCCCATCAAACACTCCCAGGGCAGGTACAGCACGGGTTAGATACAGAGTAAGGCTCCCTCTACACTGTCCCATCAAACAGTCCCAGGGCAGGTACAGCATGGGTTAGATACAGAGTAAAGCTCCCTCTACTCTGCCCCATCAAACACTCCCAGGGCAGGTACAGCACGGGTTAGATACAGAGTAAAGCTCCCTCTACACTGTCCCATCAAACACTCCCAGGGCAGGTACAGCACGGGTTAGATACAGAGTAAAGCTCCCTCGACACTGTCGCATCAAACACTCCCAGGGCAGGTACAGCACGGGTTAGGTACAGAGTAAAGCTCCCTCTGCACTGTCCCAGCAAATCCTCCCAGGGCAGGTACAGCACAGGTTAGATACAGAGTAAAGCTCTCTCTACACTGTCCCATCAAACACTCCCAGGGCAGGTACAGCACGGGTTAGATGCAGAGAAAAGCTCCCTCTACACAGTCCAATCAAACACTCCCAGGGCAGGTACAGCACGGGTTAGATACAGAGTAAAGCTTCCTCCACACTGTCCCATCAAACACTCCCAGGGCAGGTACAGCACGGATTAGATACAGAGTAAACCACCCTCTACACTGTCCCATCAAACACTCCCAGGGCAGGTACAGCACGGGTTAGATACAGAGTAAGGCTCCCTCTACACTGTCCCATCAAACACTCCCAGGACAGGAACAGCACGGGTTGGGTACAGAGTGAAGCTCCCTCTACACTGTCCCATCAAACACTCCCAGGGGAGGAACAGCAGGGGTTAGATACAGAGTAAAGCTCCCTCTACACTGTCCCATCAAACACTCCCAGGGCAGGTACAGCACGGGTTAGATACAGAGTAATGCTCCCTCTACACTGTCCCATCAAACACTCCCAGGGCAGGTACAGCACGGGTTAGATACAGAGTAAAGCTCCCTCTGCTCTGTCCCATCAAACACTCCCAGGTCAGGTACAGCACGGTTTAGATACAGAGTAAAGCTCCCTCTACACTGTCCCATCAAACACTCCCAGGGCAGGTACAGCACGGGTTAGTTACAGAGTAAAGCTCCCTCTACACTGTCCCATCAAACACTCCCAGTGCAGGTACAGCACAGGTTAGATACAGAGTAAAGCTCCCTCTACACTGTCCCATCAAACACTCCCAGGACAGGTACAGCACGGGTTGGATACAGAGTAAATCTCACTCTACACTGTCCCATCAAATGCTCCCAGGGTAGGTAGAGCACGGGTTAGATACAGAGGAAAGCTCCCTCTACACTGTCCCATCAAACACTCCGAGGGCAGATACAGCACGGGTTAGATACAGAGTAAAGCTCCCTCGACACTGTCCCATCAAACACACCCAGGACAGGCACAGCACGGGTTGGATACAGAGTAAAGCTCCCTCGACACTGTCCCATCAAACACTCCCAGGGCAGGTACAGCACGGGTTAGATACAGAGTAAAGCTCCCTCTACACTGTCCCATCAAACACTCCCAGGGCAGGTACAGCACGGGTTAGATACAGAGTAAAGCTCCCTCTACACTGTCCCATCAAACACTCCCAGGGCAGGTACAGCGCGGGGTTAGATACAGAGTAAAGCTCCCTCTACACTGTCCCATCAAACACTCCCAGGGCAGGAACAGCACGGGTTAGATACAGAGTAAAGCTCCCTCTACACTGTCCCATCAAACATTCCCGGGCAGGTACAGCACGGGTTAGATACACAGCAAAGCTCCCTCTACACTGTCCCATCAAACACTCCCAGGGCAGGTACAGCACGGGTTAGATACAGAGTAAAGCTCCCTCGACACTGTCCCATCAAACACTCCCAGGGCAGGAACAGCAGCGGTTAGATACAGAGTAAAGCTCCTTCTACACTGTCCCATCAAACACTCCCAGGGCAGGTACAGCACGGGGTTAGACACAGAGCAAAGCTCCCTCTACACTGTCCCATCAAACACTCCCAGGGCAGGTACAGCACGGGTTAGATACAGAGTAAGGCTCCCTCTGCACTTTCCCATCAAACAGTCCCAGGGCAGGTACAGCATGGGTTAGATACAGAGTAAAGCTCCCTTTAAACTGTCCCATCAAACACTCCCAGGGCAGGTACAGCACGGGTTAGATACAGAGTAAAGCTCCCTCCACACTGTCCCATCAAACACTCCCAGTGCAGGTACAGCACGGGTTAGATACAGAGTAAAGCTCCCTCTACACTGTCCCATCAAACACTCCCAAGGCAGGCACAGCACGGGTTAGATACAGAGTAAAGCTCCCTCTGCACTGTCCCATTAAACACGCCCAGGGCAGGTACATCACGGGTTAGATACAGAGTAAAGCTCCCTCTACACTGTCCCATCAAACACTCCCAGGGCAGGTACAGCATGGGTTAGATACAGAGTAAAGCTCCCTCGACACTGTCCCATCAAACACTCCCAGGGCAGGTACAGCACGGGTGAGATACAGAGTAAAGCTCCCTCTACACTGTCCCATCAAACACTCCCAGGGCAGGTACAGCACGGGTTAGGTACAGAGTAAAGCTCCCTCTGCACTGTCCCAGCAAATCCTCCCAGGGCAGGTACAGCACGGGTTAGATACAGAGTAAAGCTCCCTCTACACAGTCCAATCAAACACTCCCAGGGCAGGTACAGCACGGGTTAGATACAGAGTAAAGCTCCCTCTACACTGTCCCATCAAACACTCCCAGGGCAGGTACAGCACAGGTTAGATACAGAGTAAAGCTCCCTCTACACTGTCCCATCAAACACTCCCGGGGCAGGTACAGCACGGGTTAGATACAGAGTAAAGCTCCCTCGACACTGACCCATCAAACACTCCCAGGGCAGGTACAGCACGGGTTAGATACAGAGTAAAGCTCCCTCTACACTGTCCCATCAAACACTCCCAGGGCAGCTACAGCATGGGTTAGATACAGAATAAAGCTCCCTCTGCACTGCCCCATCAAACACTCCCAGGGCAGGTACAGCACGGGTTAGATACACAGTAAAGCTCCCTCTACACTGTCCCATCAAACACTCCCAGGGCAGGTACAGCACGGGTTAGGTACAGAGTAAAGCTCCCTCTGCACTGTCCCAGCAAATCCTCCCAGGGCAGGTACAGCACAGGTTAGATACAGAGTAAAGCTCCCTCTACACTGTCCCATCAAACAGTCCCAGGGCAGGTACAGCATGGGTTAGATACAGAGTAAAGCTCCCTCTACTCTGCCCCATCAAACACTCCCAGGGCAGTTACAGCACGGGTTAGATACAGAGTAAAGCTCCCTCTACACTGTCCCATCAAACACTCCCAGGGCAGGTACAGCACGGGTTAGATACAGAGTAAAGCTCCCTCTACACTGTCCCATCAAACACTCCCAGGGCACGTACAGCACGGGTTAGATACAGAGTAAAGCTCCCTCTACACTGTCCCATCAAACACTCCCAGGGCAGGTACAGTACGGGTTAGATACAGAGTAAAGCTCCCCCTACACTGTCCCATCAAACACTCCCAGGGCAGGTACAGCACGGGTTAGATACAGAGTAAAGCTCCCTCTACACTGTCCCATCAAACACTCCCAGGGCAGGTACAGCACGGGTTAGATACAGAGTAAAGCTCCCTCGACACTGTCGCATCAAACACTCCCAGGGCACGTACAGCACGGGTTAGATAAAGAGTAAAGCTCCCTCCACACTGTCCCATCAAACACTCCCAGGGCAGGTACAGCACGGGTTAGATACAGAGTAAAGCTCCCTCTACACTGTCCCATCAAACACTCCCAGGACAGGTACAGCACGGGTTAGATACAGAGTAAAGCTCCCTCTACACTGTCCCATCAAACACTCCCGGGCAGGTACAGCACGTGTTAGATACACAGTAAAGCTCCCTCTACACTGTCCCATCAAACACTCCCAGGGCAGGAACAGCAGGGGTTAGATACAGAGTAAAGCTCCCTCTACACTGTCCCATCAAACACTCCCGGGGCAGGTACAGCACGGGTTAGATACAGAGTAAAGCTCCCTCTACACTGTCCCATCAAACACTCCCAGGAGAGGTACAGCACGGGTTGGATACAGAGTAAAGCTCCCTTTACACTGTCCCATCAAACACTCCCAGGGCAGGAACAGCACGGGTTAGATACAGAGTAAAGCTCCCTCGACACTGTCCAATCAAACACTCCCAGGGCAGGTATAGCACGGTTAGATACAGGGTAAAGCTCCCTCTACACTGTCCCATCAAACACTCTCAGGGCAGCTACAGCATGGGTTAGATACAGAGTAAAGATCCCTCGACACTGTCCCATCAAACACTCCGAGGGCAGATACAGCACGGGTTAGATACAGAGTAACGCTCCCTCTACACTGTCCCATCAAACACTCCGACGGCAGATACAGCACGGGTTAGATACAGAGTAAAGCTCCCTCTACACTGTCCCATCAAACAATCCCAGGACAGGTACAGCACGGGTTGGATACAGAGTAAAGCTCCCTCGACACTGTCCCATCAAACACTCCCGGGCAGGTCCAGCACGGGTTAGATACAGAGCAAAGCTCCCTCTACACTGTCCCATCAAACACTCCCAGGGCAGCTACAGCATGGGTTAGATACAGAGTAAAGCTCCCTCTACACTGTCCCATCAAACACTCCGAGGGCAGATACAGCACGGGTTAGAAACAGAGTAAAGCTCCCTCGACACTGTCCCATCAAACACTCCCAGGGCAGGTACAGCACAGGTTAGATACAGAGTAATGCTCCCTCTACACTGTCCCATCAAACACTCGCAGGGCAGGTACAGCACGGGTTAGATACAGAGTAAAGCTCCTTCTACACTGTCCCATCAAACACTCCCAGGGCAGGTACAGCACGGTATAGATACAGAGTAAAGCTCCCTCTACACTGTCCCATCAAACACTCCCAGGGCAGGTACAGCATGGGTTAGATACAGAGTAAAGCTCCCTCTACACTGTCCCATCAAACACTCCCAGGGCAGGTACAGCACGGGTTAGATACAGAGTAAATCTCCCTCTACACTGTCCCATCAAACACTCCCAGGGCAGGTAGAGCACGGGGTTAGATATACAGTAAAGCTCCCTCTACACTGTCCCATCAAACACTCCCAGTGCAGGTACAGCACGGGTTAGATACAGAGTAAAGCTCCCTCTACACTGTCCCATCAAACACTCCCAGGGCAGGTACAGCACAGGTTAGATAAAGAGTAATGCTCCCTCTACACTGTCCCATCAAACACTCGCAGGGCAGGTACAGCACGGGTTAGATACAGAGTAAAGCTCCCTCTGCACTGTCCCATCAAACAACCCCAGGGCAGGTACAGCACGGCGTCAGATACAGAGTAAAGCTCCCTCGACACTGTCCCATCAAACACTCCCAGGGCAGGTACAGCATGGGTTAGATACAGAGTAAAGCTCTCTCTACACTGACCCATCAAACACTCCGAGGGCAGATACAGCACGGGTTAGATACAGAGTAAAGCTCCCTCTGCACTGTCCCATCAAACACTCCCAGGACAGGTACAGCACGGATTGGATACAGAGTAAAGCTCCCTCTACACTGTCCCATCAAACACTCACAGGGCAGGTACAGCACGGGTTAGATACAGAGTAAAGCTCCCTCGACACTGTCCCATCAAACACTCCCGGGCAGGTACAGCACGGGTTAGATACACAGTAAAGCTCCCTCTACACTGTCCCATCAAACACTCCCAGGGCAGGAACAGCAGGGGTTTGATACAGAGTAAAGCTCCCTCTACACTGTCCCATCAAACACTCCCAGGGCAGGTACAGCACGGGTTAGATACAGAGTAAAGCTCCCTCTACACTGTCCCATCAAACACTCCCAGGAGAGGTACAGCACGGGTTAGATACAGAGTAAAGCTCCCTCGACATTGTCCCATCAAACACTCCCGGGCAGGTACAGCACGGGTTAGACACACAGTAAAGCTCCCTCTACACTGTCCCATCAAACACTCCCAGGGCAGGTACAGCACGGGTTGGATACAGAGTAAAGCTCCCTCTACACTGTCCCATCAAACACTCCCAGGGCAGGAACAGCACGGGTTAGATACAGAGTAAAGCTCCCTCTACACTGTCCCATCAAACACTCCCAGGGCAGGTACAGCACGGGTTAGATACAGAGTAATGCTCCCTCTATACTCTCCCATCAAACACTCCCGGGGCAGGTACAGCACGGGTTGGATACACAGTAAAGCTCCCTCTACACTGTCCCATCAAACACTCGCAGGGCAGGTACAGCACGGGGTTAGATACAGAGTAAAGCTCCCTCTACACTGTCCCATCAAACACTCCCAGGGCAGGTACAGCACGGGTTAGATACACAGTAAAGCTCCCTCAACACTGTCCCATCAAACACTCCCAGGGCAGGTACAGCAGGGGTTAGATACAGAGTAAAGCTCCCTCTGTACTGTCCCATCAAACACTCCCAGGACAGGTACAGCACGGATTGGATACAGAGTAAAGCTCCCTCTACACTGTCCCATCAAACACTCCCAGGGCAGGTATAGCACGGGTTAGACACAGAGTAAAGCTCCCTCTACACTGTCCCATCATACACTCCCAGGGCAGCTACAGCACGATTTAGATGCAGAGTAAGACTCCCTCCACACTGTCCCATCAAACGCTCCCAGGGCAGGGACAGCACGGATTAGATACAGAGTAAAGCTCCCTCTACACTGTCCCATCATACACTCCCAGGGCAGCTACAGCACGATTTAGATGCAGAGTAAGGCTCCCTCCACACTGTCCCATCAAACACTCCCAGGGCAGGTACAGCACGGGTTGGATACACAGTAAAGCTCCCTCTACACTGTCCCATCAAACACTCCCAGGGCAGGAACAGCAGGGGTTAGATACAGAGTAAAGCTCCCTCTACACTGTCCCATCAAACACTCCCAGGGCAGGTACAGCACGGGTTAGATACAGAGTAAAGTTCCCTCTACACTGTCCCATCAAACACTCCCAGGAGAGGTACAGCACGGGTTGGATACAGAGTAAAGCTCCCTTTACACTGTCCCATCAAACACTCCGAGGGCAGATACAGCACGGGTTAGATAAAGAGCAAAGCTCCCTCTACACTGTCCCATCAAACACTCCCACGACAGGTACAGCACGGGTTGGATACAGAGTAAAGCTCCCTTTACACTGTCCCATCAAACACTCCCAGGGCAGGAACAGCACGGGTGAGATACAGAGTAAAGCTCCCTCTACACTGTCCCATCAAACACTCCCGGGCAGGTACAGCACGGGTTAGATACAGAGTAAAGCTCCCTCTACACTGTACCATCAAACACTCCGAGGGCAGATACATCACGTGGTTAGATACAGAGTAAAGCTACCTCTACAGTGTCCCATCAAACACTCCCAGGACAGGTACAGCACGGGTTGGATACAGAGTAAAGCTCCCTCTACACTGTCCCATCAAACACTCCCAGGGCAGGAACAGCACGGGTTAGATACAGGGTAAAGCTCCCTCTACACTGTCCCATCAAACACTCGCAGGGCAGGTACAGCACGGGTTAGATACAGAGAAAAGCTCCTTCTACACTGTCCCATCAAACACTCCCAGGGCAGGTACAGCACGGTATAGATACAGAGTAAAGCTCCCTCTGCACTGTCCCATCAAACACTCCCAGGGCAGGTACAGCATGGGTTAGATACAGAGTAAAGCTCCCTCTACACTGTCCCATCAAACACTCCCAGGGCAGGTACAGCACGGGTTAGATACAGAGTAAAGCTCCCTCTACACTGTCCCATCAAACACTCCCAGGGCAGGTACAGCACGGGTTAGATACAGAGTAATGCTCCCTCTACACTGTCCCATCAAACACTCGCAGGGCAGCTACAGCACGGGTTAGATACAGAGTAAAGCTCCTTCTACACTGTCCCATCAAACACTCCCAGGGCAGGTACAGCACGGCGTCAGATACAGAGTAAAGCTCCCTCGACACTGTCCCATCAAACACTCCCAGGACAGGTACAGCACGGGTTGGATACAGAGTAAAGCTCCCTCTACACTGTCCCATCAAACACTCACAGGGCAGGTACAGCACGGGTTAGATACAGAGTAAAGCTCCCTCGACACTGTTCCATCAAACACTCCCGGGCAGGTACAGCACGGGTTAGATACACAGTAAAGCTCCCTCTACACTGTCCCATCAAACACTCCCAGGGCAGGAACAGCAGGGGTTTGATACAGAGTAAAGCTCCCTCTACACTGTCCCATCAAACACTCACAGGGCAGGTACAGCACGGGTTAGATACAGAGTAAAGCTCCCTCTACACTGTCCCATCAAACACTCCCAGGAGAGGTACAGCACGGGCTGGATACAGAGTAAAGCTTCCTTTACACTGTCCCATCAAACACTCCCAGGGCAGGAACAGCACGGGTTAGATACAGAGTAAAGCTCCCTCTACACTGTCGCATCAAACACGCCCAGGGCAGGTACATCACGCGTTAGATACAGAGTAAAGATCCCTCTACACTGTCCCATCAAACACTCCCAGGGCAGGTACAGCACGGGTTAGATACAGAGTAAAGCTCCCTCTACACTGTCCCATCAAACACTCCCAGGGCAAGTACAGCACGGGTTAGATACAGAGTAAAGCTCCCTCTACACTGTCCCATCAAACACCCCCAGGGCAGGTACAGCACGGGTTAGATACAGAGTGAAGCTCCCTCCACACTGTCCCATCAAATACTCCCAGGGCAGGTACAGCACGGGTTAGATACAGAGTAAAGCTCCCTCTACACTGCCGCATCAAACACTCCCAGGGCAGGTACAGCACGGGTTAGATACAGAGTAAAGCTCCCTCTACACTGTCCCATCAAACACTCCCAGGACAGGCACAGCACGGGTTAGATACAGAGTAAAGCTCCCTCTACACTGTCCCATCAAACACGCCCAGGGCAGGTACATCACGGGTTCGATACAGACTAAAGCTCCCTCTACACTGTCCCATCAAACACTCCCAGGGCAGGTACAGCACGGGTTAGATACAGAGTAAAGCTTCCTCTACACAGTCCAATCAAACACTCCCAGGGCAGTTACAGCACGGGTTAGATACAGAGTAAAGCTCCCTCTACACTGTCCCATCAAGCAGTCCCAGGGCAGGTACAGCACGGGTTAGATACAGAGAAAAGCTCCCTCCACACTGTCCCATCAAATACTCCCAGGGCAGGTGCAGCACGGGTTAGATACAGAGTAAAGCTCCCTCTACACTGTCCAATCATACACTCCCAGGGCAGGTACAGCACGGGTTAGATACAGAGTAAAGCTCCCTCTACACTGTACCACCAAACACTCCCAGGGCAGGTACAGCACGGGTTAGGTACGGAGTAAAGCTCCCTCTACACTGTCCCATCAAACACTCCCAGGACAGGTACAGCACGGGTTGGATACAGAGTAAAGCTCCCTCTGCACTGTCCCATCAAACACTCCCAGGGCAGGTACAGCACGGCTTAGATACAGAGTAAAGCTCCCTCTACACTGTCCCATCAAACACTCCCGGGGCAGGTACAGCACGGGTAAGATACACAGTAAAGCTCCCTCTACAGTGTCCCATCAAACACTCCCAGGGCAGGAACAGCACGGGTTAGATACAGAGTAAAGCACCCTCTACAATGTCCCATCAAACACTCCCAGGGCAGGTACAGCACGGTTTAGATACAGAGTAAAGCTCCCTCGACACTGTCCCATCAAACACTCCCAGGGCAGCTACAGCATGGGTTAGATACAGAATAAAGCTCCCTCTACAGTGTCCCATCAAACAGTCCCAGGGCAGGTACAGCATGGGTTAGATACAGATTAAAGCTCCCTCTACACTGCCCCATCAAACACTCCCAGGGCATTTACAGCACGGGTTAGATACAAAGTAAAGCTCCCTCTACACTGTCCCATCAAACACTCCCAGGGCAGCTACAGCATGGGTTAGATGCAGAATAAAGCTCTCTCTGCACTGTCCCATCAAACACTCCCAGGGCAGGTACAGCACGATTTAGATGCACAGTAAAGCTCCCTCTGCACTGTCCCATCAAACACTCCCAGGGCAGGTACTGCACGATTTAGATGCAGAGTAAAGCTCCCTCCACACTGTCCCATCAAACACTCATAGGGCAGGTACAGCACGGATTAGATACAGAGTAAACCTCCCTCTACACTGTCCCATCAAACACTCCCAGGGCAGTTACAGCACGGGTCAGATACAAAGTAAAGCTCCCTCTTCACTGTCCCATCAAACACTCCCAGGGGAGGTACAACACGGATTAGATACAGAGTAAAGCTGCATCTACACTGTCACATCAAACACTCCCAGGGCAGGTGCAGCACGGGTTAGATACAGAGTAAAGCTCCCTCTACACTGTCCCATCAAACTCCCAGGGCACGTACAGCACGGGTTAGATACAGAGTAAAGCTCCCTCTACACTGTCCCATGAAACACTCGCAGGGCAGGTACAGCACGGGTTAGATACAGAGTAAAGCTCCCTCTACACTGTCCCCATCAAACACTCCCAGGGCACGTACAGCACGGGGTTAGATACAGAGTAAAGCTCCCTCTACACTGTCCCATCAAACACTCCGAGGGCACATACAGCACGGGTTAGATACAGAGTAAAGCTCCCTCTACACTGTCCCATCAACCACTCCCAGGACAGGAACAGCACGGGTAGGGTACAGAGTGAAGCTCCCTCTACACTGTCCCATCAAACACTCCCAGTGGAGGAACAGCAGGGGTTAGATACAGAGTAAAGCTCCCTCTACACTGTCCCATCAAACACTCCCAGGGCAGGTACAGCACGGGTTAGATACAGAGTAATGCTCCCTCTATACTCTCCCATCAAACACTCCCAGGTCAGGTACAGCACGGTTTAGATACAGAGTAAAGCTCCCTCTACACTGTCCCATCAAACACTCCCAGGGCAGGTACAGCACGGGTTAGTTACAGAGTAAAGCTCCCTCTACACTGTCCCATCAAACACTCCCAGTGCAGGTACAGCACAGGTTAGATACAGAGTAAAGCTCCCTCTACACTGTCCCATCAAACACTTCCAGGACAGGTACAGCACGGGTTGGATACAGAGTAAATCTCACTCTACACTGTCCCATCAAATGCTCCCAGGGTAGGTAGAGCACGGGTTAGACACAGAGGAAAGCTCCCTCTACACTGTCCCATCAAACACTCCGAGGGCAGATACAGCACGGGTTAGATACAGAGTAAAGCTCCCTCTACACTGTCCCATCAAACACACCCAGGACAGGCACAGCACGGGTTGGATACAGAGTAAAGCTCCCTCGACACTGTCCCATCAAACACTCCCAGGGCAGGTACAGCACGGGTTAGATACAGAGTAAAGCTCCCTCTACACTGTCCCATCAAACACTCCCAGGGCAGGTACAGCACGGGTTAGATACAGAGTAAAGCTCCCTCTACACTGTCCCATCAAACACTCCCAGGGCAGGTACAGCGCGGGGTTAGATACAGAGTAAAGCTCCCTCGACACTGTCCCATCAAACACTCCCAGGGCAGGAACAGCATGGGTTAGATACAGAGTAAAGCTCCCTCTACACTGTCCCATCAAACATTCCCGGGCAGGTACAGCACGGGTTAGATACACAGCAAAGCTCCCTCTACACTGTCCCATCAAACACTCCCAGGGCAGGTACAGCACGGTGTTAGATACAGAGTAAAGCTCCCTCGACACTGTCCCATCAAACACTCCCAGGGCAGGTACAGCACGGGTTAGATACAGAGTAAAGCTCCCTCTACACTGTCCCATCAAACACTCCCAGGGCAGGTACAGCACGGGTTAGATACAGAGTAAAGCTCCCTCTACACTGTCCCATCAAACACTCCCAGGGCAGACACAGCACGGGTTAGATACAGAGTAACGCTCCCTCTACACTGTCCCATCAAACACTCCCAGAGCAGGTACAGCACGGGTTAGATACAGAGTAAAGCTCCCTCTACACTGTCCCATCAAACACGCCCAGGGCAGGTACATCACGGGTTAGATACAGAGTAAAGCTCCCTCAACACTGTCCCATCAAACACTCCCAGGGCAGGTACAGCACGGGTTAGATACAGAGTAAAGCTCCCTCTACACTGTGCCATCAAACACTCCCAGGGCAGGTACAGCATGGGTTAGATACAGAGTAAAGCTCCCTCTACACTGTCCCATCAAACACTCCCAGGGCAGGTACAGCACGGGTTAGGTACAGAGTAAAGCTCCCTCTACACTGTCCCAGCAAATCCTCCCAGGGCAGGTACAGCACAGGTTAGATACAGAGTAAAGCTCCCTCTACACTGTCCCATCAAACACTCCCAGGGAAGGTACAGCACGGGTTAGATACAGAGTAAAGCTCCCTCTACACTGTCCCATCAAACACTCCCAGGGCAGGTACAGCACGGGTTAGATACAGAGTGAAGCTCCCTCTACTCTGTCCCATCAAACACTCCCAGGGCCGGTACAGCACGGGTTAGATACAGAGTAAAGCTCCCTCTACACTGTCCCATCAAACACTCCCAGGGCAGGTACAGCACGGGTGAGGTACAGAGTAAAGCTCCCTCTACACTGTCCCATCAAACACTCCCAGGGCAGGCACAGCACGGGTTAGATACAGAGTAAAGCTCCCTCTACACAGTCCAATCAAACACTCCCAGGGCAGGTACAGCACGGGTTAGATACAGAGTAAAGCTCCCTCTACACTGTCCCATCAAACACTCCCAGGGCAGGTACAGCACAGGTTAGATACAGAGTAAAGCTCCCTCTACACTGTCCCATCAAACACTCCCAGGGCAGGTACAGCATGGGTTAGATACAGAGTAAAGCTCCCTCTACACTGTCCCATCAAACACTCCCGGGGCAGGTACAGCACGGGTTAGATACACAGTAAAGCTCCCTCTACACTGTCCCATCAAACACTCCCAGGGCAGGAACAGCACGGGTTAGATACAGAGTAAAGCTCCCTCTACACTGTCCCATCAAACATTCCCAGGGCAGCTACAGCATGGGTTAGATGCAGAATAAAGCTCCCTCTACACTGTCCCATCAAACACTCCCAGGGCAGGTACAGCACGATTTAGATGCAGAGCAAAGCTTCCTCCACACTGTCCCATCAAACACTCCCAGGGCAGGTACAGCACGGATTAGATACAGAGTAAACCTCCCTCTATACTGTCCCATCAAACACTCCCAGGGCAGTTACAGCACGGGTTAGATACAGAGTAAAGCTCCCTCTACACTGTCCCATCAAACACTCGCAGGGCAGGTACAGCACGGGTTAGATACAGAGTAAAGCTCCCTCTATACTGTCCCATCAAACACTCCCAGGGCAGGTACAGCACGGGTTAGATACAGAGTAAAGCTCCCTCTACACTGTCCCATCAAACACTCCCAGGAGAAGTACAGCACGGGTTGGATACAGAGTAAAGCTCCCTTTACACTGTCCCATCAAACACTCCCAGGGCAGGAACAGCACGGGTTAGATACAGAGTAAAGCTCCCTCTACACTGTCCAATCAAACACTCCCAGGGCAGGTATAGCACGGATTAGATACAGGGTAAAGCTCCCTCTACACTGTCCCATCAAACACTCTCAGGGCAGCTACAGCATGGGTTAGATACAGAGTAAAGATCCCTCTACACTGTCCCATCAAACACTCCCAGGGCAGGAACAGCACGGGTTAGATACAGAGTAAAGCTCCCTCTACACTGTCCCATCAAACACTCCCGGGCAGGTACAGCACGGGTTAGATACACAGTAAAGCTCCCTCTACACTGTCCCATCAAACACTCCCA
The DNA here is from genome assembly GCF_052327205.1 of Somniosus microcephalus. Taxonomy (NCBI): domain Eukaryota; kingdom Metazoa; phylum Chordata; class Chondrichthyes; order Squaliformes; family Somniosidae; genus Somniosus; species Somniosus microcephalus. The sequence continues at coordinate 43,369,958 of NW_028225187.1, read as the reverse complement.
GGGCAGGTATAGCACGGGTTAGATACAGAGTAAAGCTCCCTCTACACTGTCCCATCAAACACTCCCAGGGCAGCTACAGCATGGGTTAGATACAGAGTAAAGCTCCCTCTACACTGTACCATCAAACACTCCGAGGGCAGATACATCACGGGGTTAGATACAGAGTAAAGCTACCTCTACACTGTCCCATCAAACACTCCCAGGGCAGGTACAGCACGGGTTAGATACAGAGTAATGTTCCCTCTATACTGTCCCATCAAACACTCCCAGGGCAGGTACAGCACGGATTAGATACAGAGTAAAGCTCCCTCTACACTGTCCCATCAAACACTCCCAGGGCAGGTACATCACGGGTTAGATACAGAGCAAAGCTCCCTCTAAACTGTCCCATCAAACACTCCCAGGGCAGGTACAGCACGGGTTAGATACAGAGTAAAGCTCCCTCTACACTGTCCCATCAAACACTCCCAGGGCAGGTACAGCACGGGTGAGGTACAGAGTAAAGCTCCCTCTACACTGTCCCATCAAACACTCCCAGGGCAGGCACAGCACGGGTTAGATACAGAGTAAAGCTCCCTCTACACAGTCCAATCAAACACTCCCAGGGCAGGTACAGCACGGGTTAGATACAGAGTAAAGCTCCCTCTACACTGTCCCATCAAACACTCCCAGGGCAGGTACAGCACAGGTTAGATACAGAGTAAAGCTCCCTCTACACTGTCCCATCAAACACTCCCAGGGCAGGTACAGCAGGGGTTAGATACAGAGTAAAGCTCCCTCTACACTGTCCCATCAAACACTCCCGGGGCAGGTACAGCACGGGTTAGATACACAGTAAAGCTCCCTCTACACTGTCCCATCAAACACTCCCAGGGCAGGAACAGCACGGGTTAGATACAGAGTAAAGCTCCCTCTACACTGTCCCATCAAACATTCCCAGGGCAGCTACAGCATGGGTTAGATGCAGAATAAAGCTCCCTCTACACTGTCCCATCAAACACTCCCAGGGCAGGTACAGCACGATTTAGATGCAGAGCAAAGCTTCCTCCACACTGTCCCATCAAACACTCCCAGGGCAGGTACAGCACGGATTAGATACAGAGTAAACCTCCCTCTATACTGTCCCATCAAACACTCCCAGGGCAGTTACAGCACGGGTTAGATACAGAGTAAAGCTCCCTCTACACTGTCCCATCAAACACTCGCAGGGCAGGTACAGCACGGGTTAGATACAGAGTAAAGCTCCCTCTATACTGTCCCATCAAACACTCCCAGGGCAGGTACAGCACGGGTTAGATACAGAGTAAAGCTCCCTCTACACTGTCCCATCAAACACTCCCAGGAGAAGTACAGCACGGGTTGGATACAGAGTAAAGCTCCCTTTACACTGTCCCATCAAACACTCCCAGGGCAGGAACAGCACGGGTTAGATACAGAGTAAAGCTCCCTCTACACTGACCAATCAAACACTCCCAGGGCAGGTATAGCACGGATTAGATACAGGGTAAAGCTCCCTCTACACTGTCCCATCAAACACTCTCAGGGCAGCTACAGCATGGGTTAGATACAGAGTAAAGATCCCTCTACACTGTCCCATCAAACACTCCCAGGGCAGGAACAGCACGGGTTAGATACAGAGTAAAGCTCCCTCTACACTGTCCCATCAAACACTCCCGGGCAGGTACAGCACGGGTTAGATACACAGTAAAGCTCCCTCTACACTGTCCCATCAAACACTCCCAGGGCAGGTATAGCACGGGTTAGATACAGAGTAAAGCTCCCTCTACACTGTCCCATCAAACACTCCCAGGGCAGCTACAGCATGGGTTAGATACAGAGTAAAGCTCCCTCTACACTGTACCATCAAACACTCCGAGGGCAGATACATCACGGGGTTAGATACAGAGTAAAGCTACCTCTACACTGTCCCATCAAACACTCCCAGGGCAGGTACAGCACGGGTTAGATACAGAGTAATGTTCCCTCTATACTGTCCCATCAAACACTCCCAGGGCAGGTACAGCACGGATTAGATACAGAGTAAAGCTCCCTCTACACTGTCCCATCAAACACTCCCAGGGCAGGTACATCACGGGTTAGATACAGAGCAAAGCTCCCTCTAAACTGTCCCATCAAACACTCCCAGGGCAGGTACAGCACGGGTTAGATACAGAGTAAAGCTCCCTCTACACTGTCCCATCAAACACTCCCAGGGCAGGTACAGCACGGGTTAGATACAGAGTAAAGCTCCCTCTGCACTGTCCCATCAAACAGTCCCAGGGCAGGTACAGCATGGGTTAGATACAGAGTAAAGCTCCCTCTACACTGTCCCATCAAACACTCCCAGGGCAGGTACAGCACGGGTTAGATACAGAGTAAACCTCCTTCTACACTGTCCCATCAAACAGTCCCAGGGCAGGTACAGCATGGGTTAGATACAGAGTAAAGCTCCCTCTACACTGTCCCATCAAACACTCCCAGGGCAGGTACAGCACGATTTAGATGCAGAGTAAAGCTCCCTCTACACTGTCCCATCAAGCACTCCCAGGGCAGGTACAGCACGGATTAGATACAGAGTAAACCTCCTTCTACACTGTCCCATCAAACAGTCCCAGGGCAGGTACAGCATGGGTTAGATACAGAGTAAAGCTCCCTCTACACTGTCCCATCAAACACTCCCAGGGCAGGTACAGCACGGGTTAGATACAGAGTAAAGCTCCCTCTACACTGCCCCATCAAACACTCCCAGGGCAGTTACAGCACGGGTTAGATACAAAGTAAAGCTCCCTCTACACTGTCCCAACAAACACTCCCAGGGCAGGTACAGCACGGTTTAGATACAGAGTAAAGCTCCCTCTACACTGTCCCATCAAACACTCCCAGGGCACGTACATCACAGGTTAGATACAGAGTAAAGCTCCCTCTACACTGTCCCATCAAACACTCCCAGGGCAGGTACAGCACGGGTTAGATACAGAGTAAAGGTGCCTCTACACTGTCCCATCAAACACTCGCAGGGCAGGTACAGCACGGTATAGATACAGAGTAAAGCTCCCTCTACACTGTCCCATCAAACACTCCCAGGGCACGTACAGCACGGGTTCGATACAGAGTAAAGCTTCCTCTACACTGTCCTATCAAACACTCCCAGGGCAGGTACAGCACGGGGTTAGATACAGAGTAAAGCTCCCTCTACACTGTCCCATCAAACACTCCCAGGGCAGGTACAGCACGGGTTAGATACAGAATAAAGCTCCCTCTACACTGTCCCATCAAACACTCCCAGGGCAGGTACAGCACGATTTAGATGCAGAGTAAAGCTTCCTCTATACTGTCCCATCAAACACTCCCAGGGCAGGTACAGCACGGGTTAGATACAGAGTAAAGCTCCCTCTACACTGTCCCATCAAACACTCCCAGGGCAGGTACAGCACGGATTAGATACAGAGTAAACCTCCCTCTACACTGTCCCATCAAACACTCCCAGGTCAGGTACAGCACGCGTTAGATACATAGAAACATAGAGATAGGAACAGGAGTAGGCCATTCGGCCCTTCGAGCCTGCTCCACCATTCAATGAGATCATGGCTGATCTTCGTCTGAGATCATAGCTGATCTTACCAGTTCAGTACCCCGTCCCCGCCTTTTCTCCGTAACCCTTAATCCCCTTAGCCTTCAGAAATATATCCAATTCTCTCTTGAAAATATTTATTGAATTAGCCTTCACAGCCCTCTGTGGCAGGGAATTCCACAGGCTCACCACTCTTTGAGTGAAGAAATTCTTCCTCATCTCTGTTTTAAATGATTTGCCCGCTATTTTTAGACTGTGGCCCCTGGTTCTGTGCTCCCCGGCCATTGGAAACATTCTCTCTGAATTCAGCCTGTCCAGGCCTGCCATAATTTTATATGTTTCGATGAGATCCCCTCTCAATCTTCTAAACTCCAGTGAGTACAAGCCCAAACTATTCAATCTCTCCTCGAAGGTCATTCCCGCCATTCCAGGTATCAGCCTGGTGAATCGCCGCTGCACTCTTTCCATGGCAAGAACATCCTTCCGCAGATGGGGCGACCAAAACTGTACACAATACTCCAGATGCGGTCTCACCAGCACCTTGTACAGCTGTAGTAAGGTATCCCTATTCCTATACTCGAACCCCCTTGATATGAAGGCCAACATACCATTTGCCTTCTTAATCGCCTGTTGCACCTGCATGCTCTCCTTCAGTGACTGGTGCACAAGAACACCCAGGTCCCTCTGCACTTCCCCATCTCCCAATCTATTGCCATTTAGATAATAATCCACCCTCCTGTTTTTACCCCCAAAGTGGATAACCTCGCATTTATCCACATTATAGTGCATCTGCCACGTATCCGCCCATTCCCCCAACCTGTCCAAATCGCACTGTAGCCTCCTGACATCCTCATCAGAGCCCACCCCTCCTCCTAGTTTAGTGTCGTCAGCGAATTTGGAAATATTGCATCCAATTCCCTGATCCAGATCATTTATATATATTGTGAACAGCTGGGGTCCCAGGACAGATCCTTGCGGCACCCCGCTGGTCACTGCCTGCCACTCCGAAAACGAGCCGTTTATTCCAACTCTCTGTTTTCTATCCGCCAGCCAGTTCTCTATCCACGTTAATACTTTGCCCCCAATCCCATGAGCCTTAATTTTGCATGATAATCTTTTGTGTGGAACCTTATCGAAGGCTTTCTGGAAGTCAAGGTACACCACATCCACTGGCTCTCCCCCATCTATTTTACCAGTTACTTCCTCAAAAAATTCCAGCAGATTAGTCAAACACGATTTACCCTTTGTAAATCCATGTTGACTCTGTCCGATCCTTTCCCCATTTGTCAAGTGCTCCGCTATTTTATCCTTAATAATGGACTCTAGCATTTTGCCCACAACCGATGTAAGGCTTACTGGTCTATAATTCCCTGCTTTCTCTCTACCCCCCTTTTTAAATATTGGGGTAATATTAGCTACCCTCCAATCCACGGGTACTGTTCCCGAGTCAATGGAGTTCCGGAAGATGATCCTTAGAGCATCTGCTATCTCCAGGGCCACCTCCTTAAGTACCCGAGGATGTAGGGTACTCAGGGGTTAGATACAGAGTAAGGCTCCCTCTACACTGTCCCATCAAACAGTCCCAGGGCAGGTACAGCATGGGTTAGATACAGAGTAAAGCTCCTTCTACACTGTCCCATCAAACACTCCCAGGGCAGGTGTAGCACGGGTTAGATACAGAGTAAAGCTCCCTCTACACTGTCCCATCAAACACTCCCAAGGCAGGTACAGCACGGGTTAGATACAGAGTAAAGCTCCCTCTACACTGTCCCATCAAACACTCCCAGGGCACGTACAGCACGGGTTAGATACAGAGTAAAGCTCCCTCAACACTGTCCCATCAAACACACCCAGGGCAGGTATAGCACGGGTTAGATACAGAGTAATGCTCCCTCTACACTGTCCCATCAAACACTCGCAGGGCAGGTGCAGCACGGGTTAGATACAGAGTAAAGCTCCTTCTACACTGTCCCATCAAACACTCCCAGGGCAGATACAGCACGGGTTAGATACAGAGTAAAGCTCCCTCTACACTGTCCCATCAAACACTCCCAGGACAGGTACAGCACGGGTTGGATACAGAGTAAAGCTCCCTCTACACTGTCCCATCAAACACTCCCAGGGCAGGAACAGCACGGGTTGGATACAGAGTAAAGCTCCCTCTACACTCTCCCATTAAACACTCCCAGGGCAGGTACAGCACGGATTAGATACAGAGTAAACCTCCCTCTGCACTGTCCCATCAAACACTCCCAGGTCAGGTACAGCACGCGTTAGATACAGACTAAGGCTCCGTCTACACTGTCCCATCAAACAGTCCCAGGGCAGGTACAGCATGGGTTAGATACAGAGTAAAGCTCCCTCTACATTGCCCCATCAAACACTCCCAAGGCAGTTACAGCACGGGTTAGATACAGAGTAAAGCTCCCTCTACACTGTCCCATCAAACACTCCCAGGGCAGGTACAGCACGGGTTAGATACAGAGTAAAGCTCCCTCTACACTGTCCCATCAAACACTCCCAGGGCACGTACAGCACAGGTTAGATACAGAGTAAAGCTCCCTCTACACTGTCCCATCAAACACTCCCAGGGCAGGTATAGCACGGGTTAGATACAGAGTAATGCTCCCTCTACACTGTCCCATCAAACACTCTCAGGGCAGGTACAACACGGGTTAGATACAGAGTAAAGCTCCCTCTACACTGTCCCATCAAACACTCGCAGGGCAGGTACAGCACGGGTTAGATACAGAGTAAAGCTCCTTCTACACTGTCCCATCAAACACTCCCAGGGCAGGTGTAGCACGGGTTAGATACAGAGTAAAGCTCCCTCTACACTGTCCCATCAAACACTCCCAGGGCAGGTACAGCACGGGTTAGATACAGAGTAAAGCTCCCTCTACACAGTCCCATCAAACACTCCCAGGGCAGGTATAGCACGGGTTAGATACAGAGTAATGCTCCCTCTACACTGTCCCATCAAACACTCTCAGGGCAGGTACAACACGGGTTAGATACAGAGTAAAGCTCCCTCTACACTGTCCCATCAAACACTCGCAGGGCAGGTACAGCACGGGTTAGATACAGAGTAAAGCTCCTTCTACACTGTCCCATCAAACACTCCCAGGGCAGGTGTAGCACGGGTTAGATACAGAGTAAAGCTCCCTCTACACTGTCCCATCAAACGCTCCCAGGGCAGGAACAGCACGGGTTAGATACAGAGAAAAGCTCCCTCTACACAGTCCTATCAAACACTCCCAGGGCAGGTACAGCACGGGTTAGATACAGAGTAAAGCTCCCTCTACACTGTCCCATCAAACACTCCCAGGGCAGGTACAGCACGGGTTAGATACAGAGTATAGCTCCCTCTACACTGTCCCATCAAACACTCGCAGGGCAGGTACAGCACGGGTTAGATACAGAATAAAGCTCCCTCTACACTGTCCCATCAAACACTCCCAGGGCAGGTACAGCACGGGGTTAGATACAGAGTAAAGCTCCCTCCACACTGTCCCATCAAACACTCCCAGGACAGGCACAGCACGGGTTAGATACAGAGTAAAGCTCCCTCGACACTGTCCCATCAAACACGCCCAGGGCAGGTACATCACGGGTTAGATACAGAGTAAAGATCCCTCTACACTGTCCCATCAAACACTCCCAGGGCAGGTACAGCACGGGTTAGATACAGAGTAAAGCTCCCTCTACACTGTCCCATCAAACACTCCCAGGGCAGGTACAGCACGGGTTAGATACAGAGTAAAGCTCCCTCTACACAGTCCAATCAAACACTCCTAGGGCAGGTACAGCACGGGTTAGATACAGAGTAAAGCTCCCTCTACACTGTCCCATCAAACACTCCCAGGGCAGGTACAGCACGGGTTAGATACAGAGAAAAGCTCCCTCCACACTGTCCCATCAAATACTCCCAGGGCAGGTACAGCACGGGTTAGATACAGAGTAAAGCTCCCTCTACACTGTCCCATCAAACACTCCCAGGGCAGGTACAGCACGGGTTAGATACAGAGTAAAGCTCCCTCTACACTGTCCAATCAAACACTCCCAGGGCAGGTACAGCACGGGTTAGAGACAGAGTAAAGCTCCCTCTACACTGAACCACCAAACACTCCCAGGGCAGGTACGTCACGGGTTAGGTACGGAGTAAAGCTCCCTCTACACTGTCCCATCAAACACTCCCAGGACAGGTACAGCACGGGTTGGATACAGAGTAAAGCTCCCTCTGCAGTGTCCCATCAAACACTCCCAGGGCAGGTACAGCACGGCTTAGATACAGAGTAAAGCTCCCTCTACACTGTCCCATCAAACACTCCCAGGGCAGGAACAGCACGGGTTAGATACAGAGTAAAGCTCCCTCTACACTGTCCCATCAAACACTCCCAGGACAGGTACAGCACGGGTTGGATACAGAGTAAAGCTCCCTCTGCACTGTCCCATCAAACACTCCCGGGGCAGGTACAGCACGGGTTAGATACACAGTAAAGCTCCCTCTACACTGTCCCATCAAACACTCCCAGGGCAGGAACAGCACGGGTTAGATACAGAGTAAAGCTCCCTCTACACTGTCCCATCAAACACTCCCAGGGCAGGTACAGCACGGGTTAGATACAGAGTAAAGCTCCCTCTACACTGTCCCATCAAACACTCCCAGGGCAGCTACAGCATGGGTTAGATACAGAATAAAGCTCCCTCTACAGTGTCCCATCAAACAGTCCCAGAGCAGGTACAGCATGGGTTAGATACAGAGTAAAGCTCCCTCTACACTGTCCCATCAAACACTCCCAGGGCAGGTACAGCACGGGTTAGATACAGAGTAAAGCTCCCTCTACACTGTCCCATCAAACACTCCCAGGGCAGCTACAGCATGGGTTAGATACAGAATAAAGCTCCCTCTACACTGTCCCATCAAACACTCCCAGGGCAGGTACAGCACGATTTAGATGCACAGTAAAGCTCCCTCCACACTGTCCCATCAAACACTCCCAGTGCTGTTACAGCACGGGTTAGACACAGAGTAAAGCTCCCTCTGCACTGTCCCATCAAACACTCCCAGGGCAGGTACAGCACGGGTTAGATACAGAGTAAAGCTCCCTCCACACTGTCCCATCAAACACTCATAGGGCAGGTACAGCACGGATTAGATACAGAGTAAACCTCCCTCTACACTGTCCCATCAAACACTCCCAGGGCAGTTACAGCACGGGTCAGATACAAAGTAAAGCTCCCTCTACACTGTCCCATCAAACACTCCCAGGGCAGGTACAGCACGGATTAGATACAGAGTAAAGCTACCACTACACTGTCCCATCAAACACTCCCAGGGCAGGTACAGCACGGGTTAGATACAGAGTGAAGCTCCCTCTACACTGTCCCATCAAACACACCCAGGGCACGTACAGCACGGGTTAGATACAGAGTAAAGCTCCCTCTACACTGTCCCATCAAACACTCCGAGGGCAGATACAGCACGGGTTAGATACAGAGTAAAGCTCCCTCTACGCTGTCCCATCAAACACTCCCAGGACAGGTACAGCACGGGTTGGATACAGAGTAAAGCTCACTCTACACTGTCCCATCAAACACTCCCAGGGCAGGAACAGCACGGGTTAGATACAGAGTAAAGCTCCCTCTACACTGTCCAATCAAACACTCCCGGGCAGGTACAACACGGGTTAGATACACAGTAAAGCTCCCTCTACACTGTCCCATCAAACACTCCCAGGGCAGGAACAGCAGGGGTTAGATACAGAGTAAAGCTCCCACTACACTGTCCCATCAAACACTCCCAGGGCAGGTATAGCACGGGTTAGATACAGAGTAAAGCTCCCTCTACACTGTCCCATCAAACACTCCCAGGGCAGGTACAGCACGGGTTAGATACAGAGTAAAGCTCGCTCTGCACTGTCCCATCAAACACTCCCAGGGCAGGTACAGCACGGGTTATTAACAGAGTAACGCTCCCTCTACACTGTCCCATCAAACACTCCCAGGGCAGGTAGAGCACGGGTTAGATACAGAATAAAGCTCCCTCTACACTGTCCCATCAAACACTCCCAGGACAGGTACAGCACGGGGTTAGATACAGAGTAAAGCTACATGTACACTGTCCCATCAAACATTCCCAGGGCAGGTACAGCACGGGGTTAGATACAGAATAAAGCTCCCTCTACACTGTCCCATCAAACACTCCCAGGGCAGGTACACCACGGGTTAGATACAGAGTAATGCTCCCTCTCTACTGTCCCATCAAACACTCCCAGGGCAGGTACAGCACGGTTGAGATACAGAGTAAAGCTCCCTCTACACTGTCCCATCAAAAACTCCCAGGGCAGGTACAGCACGGGTTAGATACAGAGTAAAGCTCCCTCTAAACTGTCCCATCAAACACTCCCAGGGCAGGTACAGCACGGTTTAGATACAGAGTAAAGCTCCCTCTACACTGTCCCATCAAACACTCCCAGTGCAGGTACAGCACAGGTTAGATACAGAGTAAAGCTCCCTCTACACTGTCCCATCAAACACTCCCAGGACAGGTACAGCACGGGTGAGATACAGAGTAAAGCTCCCTCTACACTGTCCCATCAAACACTCCCGGGCAGGTACAGCACGGGTTAGATACACAGTAAAGCTCCCTCTACACTGTCCCATCAAACACTCCCAGGGCAGGTACAGCACGGGTTAGATACAGAGTAAAGCTCCCTCTACACTGTCCCATCAAACACTCCCAGGGCAGGTACAGCACAGGGTTAGATACAGAGTAAAGCTCCCTCTACACTGTCCCATCAAACACTCCCAGGGCAGGGACAGCACGGGTTAGATACAGAGTAACGCTCCCTCTACACTGTCCCATCAAACACTCCCAGAGCAGGTACAGCACGGGTTAGATACAGAGTAAAGCTCCCTCTACACTGTCCCATCAAACACTCCCAGGGCAGGTACAGCACGGGTTAGATACAGAGTAAAGCTCCCTCTACACTGTCCCATCAAACACTCCCAGGGCAGGTACAGCACAGGGTTAGATACAGAGTAAAGCTCCCTCTACACTGTCCCATCCAACACTCCCAGGGCAGGTACAGCACGGGTTAGATACACAGTAAAGCTCCCTCTGCACTGTCCCATCAAACACTCCCAGTGCTGGTACAGCACGATTTAGATGCAGAGTAAAGCTCCCTCCACACTGTCCCATCAAACACTCCCAGGGCAGGTACAGCACGGATTAGATACAGAGTAAACCTCCCTCTACACTGTCCCATCAAACATTCCCAGGGCAGGTACAGCACGGGTTAGATACAGAGTAAGGCTCCCTCTACACTGTCCCATCAAACAGTCCCAGGGCAGGTACAGCATAGGTTAGATACAGAGTAAAGCTCCCTCTACACTGCCCCATCAAACACTCCCAGGGCAATTACAGCACGGGTTAGATACAAAGTAAAGCTCGCTCTACACTGTCCCATCAAACACTCCCAGGGCAGGTAGAGCACGGGTTAGATACAGAGTAAAGCTCCCTCTACACTGTCCCATCAAACACTCCCAGGGCAGGTACAGCACGGGGTTAGATACAGAGTAAAGCTACCTCTACACTGTCCCACCAAACACTCCCAGGGCAGGTACAGCACGGATTAGATACAGAGTAAAGCGCCCTCTACACTGTCCCATCAAACACTCCCAGGGCAGGTACAGCACGGGTTAGATACACAGTAAAGCTCCCTCTACACTGTCCCATCAAACATTCCCAGGGCAGCTTCAGCATGGGCTAGATACAGAGTAAAGCTCCCTCTGCACTGTCCCATCAAACACTCCCAGGGCAGGTACAGCACGATTTAGATGCAGGGTAAAGCTCCCTCTGCACTGCCCCATCAAACACTCCCAGGGCAGGTACCGCACGGGTTAGATACAGAGTAAAGCTCCCTCTGCACTGTCCCATCAAACACGCCCAGGGCAGGTACATCACGGGTTAGATACAGAGTAAAGATCCCTCTACACGGTCCCATCAAACGCTCCCAGGGCAGGTACAGCACGGGTTAGATACAGAGTAAAGCTCCCTCTACACTGTCCCATCAAACACTCCCAGGACAGGTACAGCACGGGTTAGATACAGAGTAAAGCTCCCTCTACACTGTCCCATCAAACACTCCCAGGGCAGGTACAGCACGAATTAGATACAGAGAAAAGCTCCCTCTGCACTGTTCCAGCAAACCCTCCCAGGGCAGGTACAACATGGGTTAGATACAGAGTAAAGCTCCCTCTACACTGTCCCATCAAACACTCCCAGGGCAGGTACAGCATGATATAGATGCAGAGTAAAGCTCCCTCCACACTGTCCCATCAAACACTCCCAGTGCTGGTACAGCACGGCTTAGATACAGAGTAAAGCTCCCTCTACACTGTCCCATCAAACACTCCCAGGGCAGGTACAGCACGGGGTTAGATACAGAGTAAAGCTCCCTCTACACTGTCCCATCAAACACTCCCATGGCAGGTACAGCACGGGTTAGATACACAGTAAAGCTCCCTCTACACTGTCCCATCAAACACTCCCAGGGCAGGTACAGCACGGGTTAGATACAGAGTAAAGCTCCCTCTACACTGTCCCATCAAACACTCCCAGGGCAGGTACAGCACAGGGTTAGATACAGAGTAAAGCTCCCTCTACACTGTCCCATCAAACACTCCCAGGGCAGGGACAGCACGGGTTAGATACAGAGTAACGCTCCCTCTACACTGTCCCATCAAACACTCCCAGAGCAGGTACAGCACGGGTTAGATACAGAGTAAAGCTCCCTCTACACTGTCCCATCAAACACTCCCAGGGCAGGTACAGCACGGGTTAGATACAGAGTAAAGCTCCCTCTACACTGTCCCATCAAACACTCCCAGG
>NW_028225187.1:43330203-43356991 GCF_052327205.1 Somniosus microcephalus | reverse complement strand
TCTCCTCTCTCCCGATCTCTCCACTCTCCCCGATCTCTCCACCCTCTCCCCGATCTCTCCACTCTCCCCGATCTCTCCACTCTCCCCCCGATCTCTGCACTTTCTCCCCGATCTCTCCACTCTCTCCCCGATCTCTCCACTCTCTCCCGATCTCTCCACTCTCCCCCCGATCTCTCCACTTTCTCCCCGATCTCTCCACTCTCTCCCCGATCTCTCCACTCTCCCCCGATCTCGCCACTCTCCCCGATCTCTCCACTCTCGCCACTCTCCCTCTCCCCGATCTCTCCACTCTCTCCCCGATCTCTCCACTCTCTCCCCGATCTCTCCACTCTCTCCCCGATCTCTCCACTCTCTCCCCGATCTCTCCACTCTCCCCCGATCTCTCCACTCTCTCCCCGATCTCTCCACTCTCTCCCCGATCTCTCCACTCTCTCTCCGATCTCCCCACTCTCCCCCAATCTCTCCACTCTCCCCCGATCTCTCCACTCTCCCCCGATCTCTCCACTCTCCCCCGATCTCTCCACTCTCTCCCCGATCTCTCCACTCTCCCCGATCTCTCCACTCTCCCCCCGATGTCTCCACTTTCTCCCCGATCTCTCCACTCTCTCTCCGATCTCTCCACTCTCCCCCGATCTCTCCACTCTCCCCGATCTCTCCACTCTCTCCCCGATCTCTCCGCGCACTCCCCCGATCTCTCCACTCTCCCCCCGACCTCTCCACTCTCCCCCCGATCTCTCCACTCTCCCCCCGATGTCTCCACTTTCTCCCCGATCTCTCCACTCTCTCCCCGATCTCTCCACTCTCCCCCGATCTCTCCACTCTCCCCGATCTCTCCACTCTCTCCCCGATCTCTCCACACTCCCCCGATCTCTCCACTCTCCCCCCGACCTCTCCACACTCCCCCCGATCTCTCCACTCTCCCCCCGATCTCTCCACTCTCCCCCGATCTCTGCACTCTCTCCCCGATCTCTCCGCTCTCCCCCGATCTCTCCACCCTCCCCCTGATCTCTCCACTCTGCCCCGATCTCTCCACTCTCCCCCCGATCTCTCCACCCTCCCCCTGATCTCTCCACTCTCCCCCGATCTCTCCACTCTCCCCCCGATCTGTCCACTCTCTCCCCGATCTCTCCACTCTCCCCGATCTCTCCTCCCTCTCCCCGATCTCTCCACTCTCCCCGATCTCTCCTCCCTCTCCCCGATCTCTCCACTCTCTCTCCGATCTCTCCACTCTCCCCGATCTCTCCACTCTCTCCCGATCTCTCCACTCTCCCCGATCTCTCCACTCTCTCCCCGATCTCTCCACTCTCCCCCGATCTCTCCTCCCTCTCCCCGATCTCTCCACTCTCCCCGATCTCTCCACCCTCTCCCCGATCTCTCCACTCTCCCCGATCTCTCCACTCTCCCCCCGATCTCTGCACTTTCTCCCCGATCTCTCCACTCTCTCCCCGATCTCTCCACTCTCTCCCCGATCTCTCCATCTCTCCCCGATCTCTCCACCCTCTCCCCGATCTCTCCACCCTCTCCCCGATCTCTCCACTCTCCCCGATCTCTCCACTCTCCCCCCGATCTCTCCACTTTCTCCCCGATCTCTCCACTCTCTCCCCGATCTCTCCACTCTCCCCCCGATCTCGCCACCTCTCCCCGATCTCTCCACTCTCGCCACTCTCCCCGATCTCTCCACTCTCTCCCCGATCTCTCCACTCTCTCCCCAATCTCTCCACTCTCTCCCCGATCTCTCCACTCTCTCCCCGACCTCTCCACTCTCCCCCCGATCTCTCCACTCTCCCCCGATCTCTCCACTCTCCCCCCGACCTCTCCACTCCCCCCAGATCTCTCCACCCTCCCCCTGATCTCTCCACTCTCCCCCGATCTCGCCACTCTCCCCCAATCTCTCCACTCTCCCCCCGATCTCTCCACTCTCCCCCAATCTCTCCACTCTCCCCCCGATCTCGCCACTCTCCCCGATCACTCCACTCTCGCCACTCTCCCCGATCTCTCCACTCTCTCCCCGATCTCTCCACTCTCTCCGCGATCTCTGCACTCTCTCCCCGATCTCTCCACTCTCTCCCTGATCTCTCCACTCTCCCCCCGATCTCTGCACTTTCTCCCCGATCTCTCCACTCTCCCCCGATCTCTCCACTCTCCCCGATCTCTCCACTCTCTCCCCGATCTCTCCACTCTCCCCCGATCTCTCCACTCTCTCCCCGATCTCTCCACTCTCTCCCCGATCTCTCCACTCTCTCCCCGATCTCTCCACTCTCTCTCCGATCTCTCCACTCTCTCTCCGATCTCTCCACTCTCTCTCCGATCTCTCCACTCTCTCTCCGATCTCTCCACTCTCTCCCGATCTCTCCACTCTCTCCCCGATCTCTCCACTCTCTCCCGATCTCTCCACTCTCTCTCCGATCTCTCCACTCTCTCTCCGATCTCTCCACTCTCCCCCGATCTCTCCACTCTCTCCCCGATCTCTCCACTCTCCCCCGATCTCTCCACTCTTCCCCGATCTCTCCACTCTCCCCCGATCTCTCCACTCTCCCCCGATCTCTCCACTCTCCCCCGATCTCTCCACTCTCCCCCCGATCTCTCCACTCTCTCCCCGATCTCTCCACTCTCTCCCCGATCTCTCCACTCTCCCCCTGATCTCTCCAGTCTCCCAGATCTCTCCACTCTCCCTGATCTCTCCACTCTCCCCCGATCTCTCCACTCTCCCCGATCTCTCCACTCTCTCCCCGATCTCTCCACTGTCTCCCCGATCTCTCCACTCTCCCCGATCTCTCCACCCTCTCCCCGATCTCTCTACTCTCCCCGATCTCTCCACTCTCCCCCGGTCTCTCCACTCTCTCTCCGATCACTCCACTCTCTCCCCAATCTCTCCACTCTCCCCCGCCCTCTAAACTCTCCCCCAATCTCTCCACTCTCCCCCCGACCTCTCCACTCTCCCCCGATCTCTCCACCCTCCCCCTGATCTCTCCACTCTCTCCCCGATCTCTCCACTCTCTCCCCGATCTCTCCACTCTCCCCCGATCTCTCCACTCTTCCCCGATCTCTCCACTCTCCCCTGATCTCTCCACTCTCTCCCCGATCTCTCCACACTCACCCTGATCTCTCCACTCTCCCCCCGATCTCTCCACTCTCGCCCGATCTCTCCACTCTCTCCCCGATCTCTCCACTCTCTCCCCGTTCTCTCCACTCTCCCCCGATCTCTCCACTCTCCCCCCGACCTCTCCAATCTCCCCCGATCTCTCCACTCTCCCCCGATCTCTCCACTCTCCCCCCGACCTCTCCAATCTCCCCCGATCTCTCCACTCTCTGCCCGATCTCTCCACTCTCTCTCCGATCTCTCCACTTTCGCTCCGATCTCTCCACTCTCCCCCGGTCTCTCTACTCTCTCTCCGATCTCTCCACTCTCTCCCCGATCCCTCCACTCTCCCCCGATCTCTCCACTCTCTCCCCGATCTCTCCTCTCTCTCCCCGACCTCTCCACTCTCCCCCCGCCCTCTCCAATCTCCCCCGATCTCTACACCATCCCCCTGATCTCTCCACTCTCCCCCGATCTCTCCACTCTCCCCCAATCTCTCCACTCTCCCCCGATCTCTCCACCCTCCCCCTGATTTCTCCACTCTCTCCCCGATCTCTCCACTCTCCCCCGATCTCTCCACTCTCTCCCCGATCTCTCCACTCTCTCCCCGATCTCTCCACCCTCCCCCGATCTCTCCACTCTCCCCGATCTCTCCACTCTCTCCCCGATCTCTCCACACTCCCCCGATCTCTCCACTCTCCCCCCGACCTCTCCACACTCCCCCCGATCTCTCCACTCTCCCCCCGATCTCTCCACTCTCCCCCGATCTCTGCACTCTCTCCCCGATCTCTCCGCTCTCCCCCGATCTCTCCACCCTCCCCCTGATCTCTCCACTCTGCCCCGATCTCTCCACTCTCCCCCCGATCTCTCCACCCTCCCCCTGATCTCTCCACTCTCCCCCGATCTCTCCACTCTCCCCCCGATCTGTCCACTCTCTCCCCGATCTCTCCACTCTCCCCGATCTCTCCTCCCTCTCCCCGATCTCTCCGCTCTCCCCGATCTCTCCTCCCTCTCCCCGATCTCTCCACTCTCTCTCCGATCTCTCCACTCTCCCCGATCTCTCCACTCTCTCCCGATCTCTCCACTCTCCCCGATCTCTCCACTCTCTCCCCGATCTCTCCACTCTCCCCGATCTCTCCTCCCTCTCCCCGATCTCTCCACTCTCCCCGATCTCTCCACCCTCTCCCCGATCTCTCCACTCTCCCCGATCTCTCCACTCTCCCCCCGATCTCTGCACTTTCTCCCCGATCTCTCCACTCTCTCCCCGATCTCTCCACTCTCTCCCCGATCTCTCCACTCTCCCCCCGATCTCTCCACTTTCTCCCCGATCTCTCCACTCTCTCCCCGATCTCTCCACTCTCCCCCGATCTCGCCACTCTCCCCGATCTCTCCACTCTCGCCACTCTCCCCGATCTCTCCACTCTCTCCCCGATCTCTCCACTCTCTCCCCGATCTCTCCACTCTCTCCCCGATCTCTCCACTCTCTCCCCGATCTCTCCACTCTCCCCCCGATATCTCCACTCTCTCCCCGATCTCTCCACTCTCTCCCCGATCTCTCCACTCTCTCTCCGATCTCCCCACTCTCCCCCAATCTCTCCACTCTCCCCCGATCTCTCCACCCTCCCCCGATCTCTCCACTCTCCCCCGATCTCTCCACTCTCTCCCCGATCTCTCCACTCTCCCCGATCTCTCCACTCTCCCCCCGATGTCTCCACTTTCTCCCCGATCTCTCCACTCTCTCTCCGATCTCTCCACTCTCCCCCGATCTCTCCACTCTCCCCGATCTCTCCACTCTCTCCCCGATCTCTCCGCACTCCCCCGATCTCTCCACTCTCCCCCCGACCTCTCCACTCTCCCCCCGATCTCTCCACTCTCCCCCCGATGTCTCCACTTTCTCCCCGATCTCTCCACTCTCTCCCCGATCTCTCCACTCTCCCCCGATCTCTCCACTCTCCCCGATCTCTCCACTCTCTCCCCGATCTCTCCACACTCCCCCGATCTCTCCACTCTCCCCCCGACCTCTCCACACTCCCCCCGATCTCTCCACTCTCCCCCCGATCTCTCCACTCTCCCCCGATCTCTGCACTCTCTCCCCGATCTCTCCGCTCTCCCCCGATCTCTCCACCCTCCCCCTGATCTCTCCACTCTGCCCCGATCTCTCCACTCTCCCCCCGATCTCTCCACCCTCCCCCTGATCTCTCCACTCTCCCCCGATCTCTCCACTCTCCCCCCGATCTGTCCACTCTCTCCCCGATCTCTCCACTCTCCCCGATCTCTCCTCCCTCTCCCCGATCTCTCCACTCTCCCCGATCTCTCCTCCCTCTCCCCGATCTCTCCACTCTCTCTCCGATCTCTCCACTCTCCCCGATCTCTCCACTCTCTCCCGATCTCTCCACTCTCCCCGATCTCTCCACTCTCTCCCCGATCTCTCCACTCTCCCCGATCTCTCCTCCCTCTCCCCGATCTCTCCACTCTCCCCGATCTCTCCACCCTCTCCCCGATCTCTCCACTCTCCCCGATCTCTCCACTCTCCCCCCGATCTCTGCACTTTCTCCCCGATCTCTCCACTCTCTCCCCGATCTCTCCACTCTCTCCCCGATCTCTCCATCTCTCCCCGATCTCTCCACCCTCTCCCCGATCTCTCCACCCTCTCCCCGATCTCTCCACTCTCCCCGATCTCTCCACTCTCCCCCCGATCTCTCCACTTTCTCCCCGATCTCTCCACTCTCTCCCCGATCTCTCCACTCTCCCCCGATCTCGCCACTCTCCCCGATCTCTCCACTCTCGCCACTCTCCCCGATCTCTCCACTCTCTCCCCGATCTCTCCACTCTCTCCCCAATCTCTCCACTCTCTCCCCGATCTCTCCACTCTCTCCCCGACCTCTCCACTCTCCCCCCGATCTCTCCACTCTCCCCCGATCTCTCCACTCTCCCCCCGACCTCTCCACTCCCCCCAGATCTCTCCACCCTCCCCCTGATCTCTCCACTCTCCCCCGATCTCTCCACTCTCCCCCAATCTCTCCACTCTCCCCCCGATCTCTCCACTCTCCCCCAATCTCTCCACTCTCCCCCCGATCTCGCCACTCTCCCCGATCTCTCCACTCTCGCCACTCTCCCCGATCTCTCCACTCTCTCCCCGATCTCTCCACTCTCTCCGCGATCTCTGCACTCTCTCCCCGATCTCTCCACTCTCTCCCCGATCTCTCCACTCTCCCCCCGATCTCTGCACTTTCTCCCCGATCTCTCCACTCTCCCCCGATCTCTCCACTCTCCCCGATCTCTCCACTCTCTCCCCGATCTCTCCACTCTCCCCCGATCTCTCCACTCTCTCCCCGATCTCTCCACTCTCTCCCCGATCTCTCCACTCTCTCCCCGATCTCTCCACTCTCTCTCCGATCTCTCCACTCTCTCTCCGATCTCTCCACTCTCTCTCCGATCTCTCCACTCTCTCTCCGATCTCTCCACTCTCCCCCGATCTCTCCACCCTCCCGCTGATCTCTCCACTCTCTCCCCGATCTCGCCACTCTCTACCCGATCGCTCCACCCTCTCCCCGATCTCTCCACTCTCCCCCTGACCTCGCCACTCTCCCCCGATCTCTCCACTCTCCCCCGATCTCTCCACTCTCCCCCGATCTCTCCACTCTCTCCCGATCTCTCCACTCTCTCCCCGATCTCTCCACTCTCTCTCCGATCTCTCCACTCTCCCCCGATCTCTCCACTCTCCCCCGATCTCTCCACTCTCCCCCGACCTCTCCACTCTCCCCCCGATCTCTCCACTCTCCCCCGATCTCTCCACTCTCTGCCCGATCTCTCCACTCTCTCTCCGATCTCTCCACTCTCTCCCGATCTCTCCACTCTCTCCCCGATCTCTCCACTCTCTCCCGATCTCTCCACTCTCTCTCCGATCTCTCCACTCTCTCTCCGATCTCTCCACTCTCCCCCGATCTCTCCACTCTCTCCCCGATCTCTCCACTCTCCCCCGATCTCTCCACTCTTCCCCGATCTCTCCACTCTCCCCCGATCTCTCCACTCTCCCCCGATCTCTCCACTCTCCCCCGATCTCTCCACTCTCCCCCCGATCTCTCCACTCTCTCCCCGATCTCTCCACTCTCTCCCCGATCTCTCCACTCTCCCCCTGATCTCTCCAGTCTCCCAGATCTCTCCACTCTCCCTGATCTCTCCACTCTCCCCCGATCTCTCCACTCTCCCCGATCTCTCCACTCTCTCCCCGATCTCTCCACTGTCTCCCCGATCTCTCCACTCTCCCCGATCTCTCCACCCTCTCCCCGATCTCTCTACTCTCCCCGATCTCTCCACTCTCCCCCGGTCTCTCCACTCTCTCTCCGATCACTCCACTCTCTCCCCAATCTCTCCACTCTCCCCCGCCCTCTAAACTCTCCCCCAATCTCTCCACTCTCCCCCCGACCTCTCCACTCTCCCCCGATCTCTCCACCCTCCCCCTGATCTCTCCACTCTCTCCCCGATCTCTCCACTCTCTCCCCGATCTCTCCACTCTCCCCCGATCTCTCCACTCTTCCCCGATCTCTCCACTCTCCCCTGATCTCTCCACTCTCTCCCCGATCTCTCCACACTCACCCTGATCTCTCCACTCTCCCCCCGATCTCTCCACTCTCGCCCGATCTCTCCACTCTCTCCCCGATCTCTCCACTCTCTCCCCGTTCTCTCCACTCTCCCCCGATCTCTCCACTCTCCCCCCGACCTCTCCAATCTCCCCCGATCTCTCCACTCTCTGCCCGATCTCTCCACTCTCTCTCCGATCTCTCCACTTTCGCTCCGATCTCTCCACTCTCCCCCGGTCTCTCTACTCTCTCTCCGATCTCTCCACTCTCTCCCCGATCCCTCCACTCTCCCCCGATCTCTCCACTCTCTCCCCGATCTCTCCTCTCTCTCCCCGACCTCTCCACTCTCCCCCCGCCCTCTCCAATCTCCCCCGATCTCTACACCATCCCCCTGATCTCTCCACTCTCCCCCGATCTCTCCACTCTCCCCCAATCTCTCCACTCTCCCCCGATCTCTCCACCCTCCCCCTGATCTCTCCACTCTCTCCCCGATCTCTCCACTCTCCCCCGATCTCTCCACTCTCTCCCCGATCTCTCCACTCTCTCCCCGATCTCTCCACTCTCCCCCGATCTCTCCACTCTCCCCCGATCTCTCCACTCTCCCCCGATCTCTCCACCCTCCCCCGATCTCTCCACTCTCTCCCCAATCTCTCCACTCTCTCCCGATCTCTCCACTCTCTCCCCGATCTCTCCACTCTCTCTCCGATCTCTCCACTCTCTCCCCGATCTCTCCACTCTCCCCCGAACTCTCCACTCTCCCCCGATCTCTCCACTCGCCCCCGATCTCTCCACTCTCTCCCCGATCTCTCCACTCTCCCCCGATCTCTCCACTCTCTCCCCGATCTCTCCACTCTCTCCCCGATCTCTCCAGTCTCTCCCCGATCTCTCCACTCTCCCCCCGAGCTCTCCACTCTCTCCCCGATCTCTCCACTCTACCCCGATCTCTGCACTCTCTCTCCGATCTCTCCACTCTCCCCCCGATCTCTCCACTCTCACCCCGAACTCTCCACTCTCTCTCCGATCTCTGCACTCTCACCCGATCTCTCCACTCTCCCCCGGTCTCTCCACTCCCTCACCGATCTCTCCACTCTCCCCGACCTCTCCACCCTCCCCCGATCTCTCCACTCTCTCCCCCGATCTCTCCACTGTCCCCCGATCTCTCCACTCTCGCCCCAATCTCTCCACTCTCTCGCCGATCTCTCCACCCTCCCCCGATCTCTCCACTCTCCCCCGATCTCTCCACTCTCTCCCCCGATCTCTCCACTCTCCCCCGGTCTCTCCACTCTCTCCCCGATCTCTCCATTCACTCCCCGATCTCTCGACTCTCCCCCCGATCTCTCCACTCTCTCCCCGATCTCTCCACTCTCCCCTGATCTCTGCACTCTCTCTCTGATCTCTCCACTCTCCCCCCCCCGATCTCTCCACTCTCCCCCCGATCTCTCCACCCTCCCCCCGATCTCTCCACTTTCTCCCCGGTCTCTCCACTCTCTCCCCGATCTCTCCACTCTCCCCCGATCTCTCCACTCTCCCACCGATCTCTCCACTCTCCCCCGATCTCTCCACTCTCTCCCCGATCTCTCCACTCTCTCCCCGAACTCTCCACTCTCCCCCCGATCTCTCCACTCTCCCCCGATTTCTCCACTCTCGCCCCGATCTCTTCACTCTCTCCCTGATCTCTCCACTCTTCCCCGATCTCTCCACTCTCCCCCGATCTCTCCACTCTCTCCCCGATCTCTCCACCCTCCCCCTGATCTCTCCACTCTCTCCCCGATCTCTCCACCCTCCCCCTGATCTCTCCACTCTCCCACCGATCTCTCCACTCTCCCCCGATCTCTCCACTCTCTCCCCGATCTCTCCACTCTCTCCCCGAACTCTCCACTCTCCCCCCGATCTCTCCACTCTCCCCCCGACCTCTCCACTCTCCCCCGATCTCTCCACCCTCCCCCTGAGCTCACCACTCTCCCCGATCTCTCCCCTCTCTCTCCGATCTCTCCACTCTCGCTCCGATCTCTCCACTCTCCCCCGCTCTCTCCACTCTCTCTCCGATCTCTCCACTCTCCCCCAATATCTCCACTCTCCCCGCGACCTCTCCACTCTCCCCTGATCTCTCCACTCTACCCCGACCTCTAAACTCTCCCCCAATCTCTCCACTCTCCCCCTGATCTCTCCACTCTCTCTCCGATCTCTCCACTCTCTCCCCGATCTCTCCAATCTCTCTCCGCTCTCTCCCCGATCTCTCCACTCTCTCCCCGATCTCTCCACTCTCTCCCCGATCTCTCCACTCTCTCTCCGATCTCTCCACTCTCTCCCCGATCTCTCCACCCTCCCCCGATCTCTCCACTCTCTCCACTGATCTCTCCACTCTCCCCTGATCTATCCACTTTCTCCCAGATCTCTCCACTCTCTCGCCGATCTCTCCACCCTCCCCCGATCTCTCCACTCTCCCCCAGTCTCTCCACTCTCCCCCGATCTCTCCACTCTCCCCCCGATCTCTCCACTCTCCCCTGATCTCTCCACTCTCTCACCGATCTCTCCACTCTCTCCCCGATCTGTCCACTCTCCCCCCGATCTCTCCACTCTCCCCCGATCTGTCCACTCTCCCCCCGATCTCTCCACTCTCTCCCCGATCTCTCCACTCTCCCCGATCTCTCCTCCCTCTCCCCGATCTCTGCACTTTCTCCCCGATCTCTCCACTCTCTCTCCAATCTCTCCACTCTCCCCCAATCTCTCCACTCTCCCCGATCTCTCCACTCTCTCCCCGATCTCTCCACTCTCCCCCGATCTCTCCACTCTCTCCCTGATCTCTCCACTCTCTCTCCGATCTCTCCACTCTCTCCCCGACCTCTCCACTCTCACCCCGATCTCTCCACTCTCCCCAATCTCTCCACTCTCCCCGATCTCTCCACTCTCTCCCCGATCTCTCCACCCTCCCCCTGATCTCTCCACTCTCACCCCGATCTCTCCACTCTCCCCAATCTCTCCACTCTCCCCCGATCTCTCCACTCTCACCCCGATCTCTCCACTCTCCCCAATCTCTCCACTCTCCCCGATCTCTCCACTCTCTCCCCGATCTCTCCACTCTCCCCCGATCTCTCCACTCTCCCCCAATCTCTCCACTCTCCCCGATCTCTCCACTCTCTCCCCGATCTCTCCACTCTCCCCCGATCTCTCCACTCTCACCCCGATCTCTCCACTCTCCCCCCGATCTCTCCACTCTCTCCCCGATCTCTCCACTCTCCCCGATCTCTCCACCCTCTCCCCGATCTCTCCACTCTCCCCGATCTCTCCACTCTCCCCCCGATCTCTCCACTCTCTCTCCGATCTCTCCACTCTCTCCCCGACCTCTCCACTTTCCCCCCGATCTCTCCACTCACTCCCGATCTCTCCTCTCTCTCCCCGACCTCTCCACTCTCTCCCCAGACCTCTCCACCCTCCCCCTGATCTCTCCACTCTCCCCCGATCTCTCCACTCTCCCCCAATCTCTCCACTCTCCCCCCGACCTCTCCACTCTCCCCTGATCTCTCCACCCTCCCCCTGATCTCTCCACTCTCTCGCCGAACTCTCCACTCTCCCCCGATCTCTCCACTCTCTCTCCGATCTCTCCACTCTCCCCCAATCTCTCCACTCTCTCTCCGATCTCTCCACTCCCCCTGATCTCTCCACTCTCTCCCCGATCTCTCCACTCTCTCCCCGATCTCTCCACTCTCCCCCAATCTCTCCACTCTCTCTCCGATCTCTCCACTCCCCCTGATCTCTCCACTCTCTCCCCGATCTCTCCACTCTCTCCCCGATCTCTCCACTCTCCCCCGATCTCTCCACTCTCTCCCCCGATCTCTCCCCTTTCTCGCCGATCTCTCCACTCTCTCCCCGATCTCTCCACTATCTCCCCGATCTCTCCACTCTCCCCCGATCTCTCCACTCTCCCCCGATCTCTCCACTCTCCCCCCGATCTCTCCACTCTCCCCCCGATCTCTCCACTCCCCCGATCTCTCCACTCTCCCCCGATCTCTCCACTCTCCCCCGAACTCTCCACTCTCCCCCGATCTCTCCACTCTCCCCCGAACTCTCCACTCTCCACCCGACCTCTCCACTCTCACCCGATCTCTCCACCCTCCCCCAGATCTCTCCACTCTCCCCCGATCTCTCCACTCTCTCCCCGATCTCTCCACTCTCCCCCCGATCTCTCCACTCTCCCCCCGATCTCTCCACTCGCTCCCCGATCTCTCCACTCTCTCCCTGATCTCTCCACTCTCTCCCCGATCTCTCCACTCTCTCCCCGATCTCTCCACCCTCTCCCCGATCTCTCCACTCTCTCCCCGATCACTCCACTCTCTCCCCGATCTCTCCACTCTCTCTCCGATCTCCCCACTCTCCCCCGATCTCTCCACTCTCCCCCGATCTCTCCACCCTCCCCCGATCTCTCCACTCTCCCCCGATCTCTCCACTCTCTCCCCGATCTCTCCACTCTCTCCCCGATCTCTCCACCCTCCCCCGATCGATCCACTCTCCCCCTATCTCTCCGCTCTCCCCGATCTCTCCACCCTCTCCCCGATCTCTCCACTCTCCCCGATCTCTCCACCCTCTCCCCGATCTCTCCACTCTCCCCGATCTCTCCACTCTCCCCCCGATCGCTCCACTCTCTCCCCGATCTCTCCACACTCCCCCGATCTCTCCACTCTCTCACCGATCTCTCCACTCTCTCCCCGATCTCTCCACTCTCTCTCCAATCTCTCCACTCTCCCCCCGACCTCTCCACTCTCCCCCCGATCTCTCCACTCTCCCCCCGATCTCTCCACTCTCCCCCGATCTCTGCGCTCTCTCCCCGATCTCTCCGCTCTCCCCCCGATATCTCCACCCTCCCCCTGATCTCTCCACTCTGCCCCGATCTCTCCACTCTCCCCCCGATCTCTCCACCCTCCCCCTGATCTCTCCACTCACCCCCGATCTCTCCACTCTCCCCCCGATCTGTCCACTCTCCCCCCGATCTCTCCACTCTCCCCCGATCTGTCCTCTCTCCCCCCGATCTCTCCACTCTCTCCCCGATCTCTCCACTCTCCCCGATCTCTCATCCCTCTCCCCAATCTCTCCACTCTCCCCGATCTCTCAACCCTCTCCCCGATCTCTCCACTCTCCCCGATCTCTCCACTCTCCCCCCGATCTCTGCACTTTCACCCCGATCTCTCCACTCTCTCTCCGATCTCTCCACTCTCCCCCGATCTCTCCACTCTCCCCGATCTCTCCACTCTCTCCCCGATCTCTCCACTCTCTCCCCGATCTCTCCACTCTCTCCCCGATCTCTCCACCCTCTCCCCGATCTCTCCACTCTCCCCGATCTCTCCACTCTCCCCCCGATCTCTGCACTTTCTCTCCGATCTCTCCACTCTCCCCGATCTCTCCACTCTCTCTCCGATCTCTCCACTCTCCCCGATCTCTCCGCTCTCTCCCCGATCTCTCCACTCTCTCCCCGATCTCTCCACTCTCTCCCCGATCTCTCCACTCTCTCCCCGATCTCTCCACTCTCTCCCCGACCTCTCCTCTCTCCCCCCGACCTCTCCACTCTCCCCAGATCTCTCCACCCTCCCCCTGATCTCTCCACTCTCCCCCGATCTCTCCACTCTCCCCCAATCTCTCCACTCTCCCCCCGACCTCTCCACTCTCCCCTGATCTCTCCACCCTCCCCCTGATCTCTCCACTCTCCCCGATCTCTCAACCCTCTCCCCAATCTCTCCACTCTCCCCCGATCTCTCCACTCTCCCCGATCTCTCCACTCTCTCCCCGATCTCTCCACTCTCCCCCGATCTCTCCACTCTCCCCCGATCTCTCCACTCTCCCCCGATCTCTTCACTCTCTCCCCGATCTCTCCACTCTCTCCCCGATCTCTCCACTCTCTCTCCGATCTCACCACTCTCCCCCTGATCTCTCCACTCTCTCCCCGATCTCTCCACTCTCCCCGATCTCTCCACCCTCTCCCCGATCTCTCCACTCTCCCCGATCTCTCCACCCTCTCCCCGATCTCTCCACTCTCCCCGATCTCTCCACTCTCCCCCCGATCTCTCCACTTTCTCCCCGATCTCTCCACTCTCTCTCCGATCTCTCCGCTCTCCCCCAAACTCTCCACTCTCCCCGATCTCTCCACTCTCTCCCCGATCTCTCCACTCTCCCCCGATCTCTCCACTCTCTCCCCGATCTCTCCACTCTCTCCCCGATTTCTCCACTCTCTCTCTGATCTCTCCACTCTCTCCCCGACCTCTCCACTCTCCCCCTGATCTCCCCACTCTCCCCCGATCTCTCCACTCTTCCCCGATCTCTCCTCTCTCCCCCCGATCTCTCCACCCTCCCCCTGATCTCTCCACTCTCCCCCGATCTCTCCACTCTCCCCCCGACCTGTCCACTCTCCCCCCGATCTCTCCACTCTCTCCCCGATCTCTCCACTCTCCCCGATCTCTCCTCCCTCTCCCCGATCTCTCCACTCTCCCCGATCTCTCCACTCTCCCCGATCTCTCCACCCTCTCCCCGATCTCTCCACTCTCCCCGATCTCTCCTCCCTCTCCCCGATCTCTCCACTCTCCCCGATCTCTCCACTCTCCCCGATCTCTCCACTCTCTCTCCGATCTCTCCACTCTCCCCCCGATCTCTGCACTTTCTCCCCGATCTCTCCACTCTCACTCCGATCTCTCCACTCTCCCCCGATCTCTCCACTCTCCCCGATCTCTCCACTCTCTCCCCGATCTCTCCACTCTCCCCCGATCTCTCCACACTCTCCCCGATCTCTCCACTCTCTCTCCGATCTCTCCACTCTCTCCCCGACCTCTCCACTCTCTCCCCGAACTCTCCACTCTCCCCCGATCTCTCCACTCTCCCCCGATCTCTCCACTCTCTCCCCGATCTCTCCACTCTCTCTCCGATCTCTCCACTCTCCCCCCGATCTCTCCACTCTCCCCCCGATCTCTCCACTCTCCCCCCGATCTCTCCACTCTCTCCCCGATCTCTCCACTCCCCCCGATCTCTCCACTCTCTCCCCGATCTCTCCACTCTCCCCCAATCTCTCCACTCTCTCCCCCGATCACTCCCCTTCCTCTCCGATCTCTCCACTCTCCCCGATCTCTCCACTCTCTCCCCGATCTCTCCACTCTCCCCCGATATCTCCACTCTCCCCCGATCTCTCCACTCTCCCCCGATCCCTCCACTCTCCCCCCGACCTCTCCACTCTCCCCCGATCTCTCCACCCTCCCCCTGATCTCTCCACTCTCCCCCGATCTCTCCACTCTCCCCCGATCTCTCCACTCTCCCCCGATCTCTCCACTCTCCCCCCGATCTCTCCACTCCCCCCGATCTCTCCACTCTCTCCCCGATCTCTCCACTCTCCCCCCGATCTCTCCACTCTCTCCCCGATCTCTCCACTCTCCCCCGATCTCTCCACTCTCTCCCCCGATCTCTCCACTCTCCCCCGGTCTCTCCACTCTCTCCCCGATCTCTCCATTCACTCCCCGATCTCTCGACTCTCCCCCCGATCTCTCCACTCTCTCCCCGATCTCTCCACTCTCCCCTGATCTCTGCACTCTCTCTCTGATCTCTCCACTCTCCCCCCCGATCTCTCCACCCTCCCCCCGATCTCTCCACTTTCTCCCCGATCTCTCCACTCTCTCCCCGATCTCTCCACTCTCCCCCGATCTCTCCACTCTCCCACCGATCTCTCCACTCTCCCCCGATCTTTCCACTCTCTCCCCGATCTCTCCACTCTCTCCCCGAACTCTCCACTCTCCCCCCGATCTCTCCACTCTCCCCCGATTTCTCCACTCTCGCCCCGATCTCTTCACTCTCCCCCCATCTCTCCACTCTTCCCCGATCTCTCCACTCTCCCCCGATCTCTCCACTCTCTCCCCGATCTCTCCACTCTCCCCCCGATCTCTCCACTCTCTCCCCGAACTCTCCACTCTCCCCCCGATCTCTCCACTCTCCCCTGATCTCTCCACTCTCTCCCCGATCTCTCCACCCTCCCCCTGATCTCTCCACTCTCCTCCCGATCTCTCCACTCTCCCCCGATCTCTCCACTCTCTCCCCGATCTCTCCACTCTCTGCCCGATCTCTCCACTCTCCCCCGATCTGTCCACTCTCCCCCCGACCTCTCCACTCTCCCCCGATCTCTCCACCCAACCCCTGAGCTCACCACTCTCCCCGATCTCTCCCCTCTCTCTCCAATCTCTCCACTCTCGCTCCGATCTCTCCACTCTCCCCCGCTCTCTCCATTCTCTCTCCGATCTCTCCACTCTCCCCCAATCTCTCCACTCTCCCCGCGACCTCTCCACTCTCCCCTGATCTCTCCACTCTACCCCGACCTCTAAACTCTCCCCCAATCTCTCCACTCTCCCCCTGATCTCTCCACTCTCTCTCCGATCTCTCCACTCTCTCCCCGATCTCTCCAATCTCTCTCCGCTCTCTCCCCGATCTCTCCACTCTCTCCCCGATCTCTCCACTCTCTCCCCGATCTCTCCACTCTCTCCCCGATCTCTCCACTCTCTCCCCGATCTCTCCACCCTCCCCCGATCTCTCCACTCTCTCCACTGATCTCTCCACTCTCCCCCGATCTATCCACTTTCTCCCCGATCTCTCCACTCTCTCGCCGATCTCTCCACCCTCCCCCGATCTCTCCACTCTCCCCCTGTCTCTCCACTCATCCCTGATCTCTCCACTCTCCCCCGATCTCTCCACTCTCTCCCCGATCTCTCCACCCTCCCCCTGATCTCTCCACTCTCCCCCCCGATCGCTCCACTCTCCCCTGATCTCTCCACTCTCTCACCGATCTCTCCACTCTCTCCCCGATCTGTCCACTCTCCCCCCGATCTCTCCACTCTCCCCCGATCTCTCCACTCTCCCCCGATCTCTCCACTCTCTCCCCGATCTCTCCACTCTCTCTCCGATCTCTCCACTCTCTCCCCGACCTCTCCAATCTCACCCCGATCTCTCCACTCTCCCCCCGATCTCTCCACTCTCCCCCTATCTCTCCACTCTCCCCCCGACCTCTCCACTCTCCCCTGATCTCTCCACCCTCCCCCTGATCTCGCCACTCTCTCCCCGAACTCTCCACTCTCCCCCGATCTCTCCACTCTCCCCCGATCTCTCCACTCTCTCCCCGATCTCTCCACTCTCCCCCAATCTCTCCACTCTCCCCCGATCTCTCCACCCTCCCCGATCTCTCCACTCTCTCTCCGATCTCTCCACTCTCCCCCCGATCTCTCCACTCTGCCCCCGATCTCTCCACTCTCCCCGATCTCTCCACTCTCCCCCCGATCTCTCCACTTTCTCCCCGATCTCTCCACTCTCTCTCCGATCTCTCCACTCTCCCCCAAACTCTCCACTCTCCCCGATCTCTCCACTCTCTCCCCGATCTCTCCACTCTCCCCCGATCTCTCCACTCTCTCCCCGATCTCTCCACTCTCTCCCCGATTTCTCCACTCTCTCTCTGATCTCTCCACTCTCTCCCCGACCTCTCCACTCTCCCCCTGATCTCCCCACTCTCCCCCGATCTCTCCACTCTTCCCCGATCTCTCCTCTCTCCACCCTCCCCCTGATCTCTCCACTCTCCCCCGATCTCTCCACTCTCCCCCCGACCTGTCCACTCTCCCCCCGATCTCTCCACTCTCTCCCCGATCTCTCCACTCTCCCCGATCTCTCCTCCCTCTCCCCGATCTCTCCACTCTCCCCGATCTCTCCACTCTCCCCGATCTCTCCACCCTCTCCCCGATCTCTCCACTCTCCCCGATCTCTCCTCCCTCTCCCCGATCTCTCCACTCTCCCCGATCTCTCCACTCTCCCCGATCTCTCCACTCTCTCTCCGATCTCTCCACTCTCCCCCCGATCTCTGCACTTTCTCCCCGATCTCTCCACTCTCACTCCGATCTCTCCACTCTCCCCCGATCTCTCCACTCTCCCCGATCTCTCCACTCTCTCCCCGATCTCTCCACTCTCCCCCGATCTCTCCACACTCTCCCCGATCTCTCCACTCTCTCTCCGATCTCTCCACTCTCTCCCCGACCTCTCCACTCTCTCCCCGAACTCTCCACTCTCCCCCGATCTCTCCACTCTCCCCCGATCTCTCCACTCTCTCCCCGATCTCTCCACTCTCTCTCCGATCTCTCCACTCTCCCCCCGATCTCTCCACTCTCCCCCCGATCTCTCCACTCTCCCCCCGATCTCTCCACTCTCTCCCCGATCTCTCCACTCCCCCCGATCTCTCCACTCTCTCCCCGATCTCTCCACTCTCCCCCAATCTCTCCACTCTCTCCCCCGATCACTCCCCTTCCTCTCCGATCTCTCCACTCTCCCCGATCTCTCCACTCTCTCCCCGATCTCTCCACTCTCCCCCGATATCTCCACTCTCCCCCGATCTCTCCACTCTCCCCCGATCCCTCCACTCTCCCCCCGACCTCTCCACTCTCCCCCGATCTCTCCACCCTCCCCCTGATCTCTCCACTCTCCCCCGATCTCTCCACTCTCCCCCGATCTCTCCACTCTCCCCCGATCTCTCCACTCTCCCCCCGATCTCTCCACTCCCCCCGATCTCTCCACTCTCTCCCCGATCTCTCCACTCTCCCCCCGATCTCTCCACTCTCTCCCCGATCTCTCCACTCTCCCCCGATCTCTCCACTCTCTCCCCCGATCTCTCCACTCTCCCCCGGTCTCTCCACTCTCTCCCCGATCTCTCCATTCACTCCCCGATCTCTCGACTCTCCCCCCGATCTCTCCACTCTCTCCCCGATCTCTCCACTCTCCCCTGATCTCTGCACTCTCTCTCTGATCTCTCCACTCTCCCCCCCGATCTCTCCACCCTCCCCCCGATCTCTCCACTTTCTCCCCGATCTCTCCACTCTCTCCCCGATCTCTCCACTCTCCCCCGATCTCTCCACTCTCCCACCGATCTCTCCACTCTCCCCCGATCTTTCCACTCTCTCCCCGATCTCTCCACTCTCTCCCCGAACTCTCCACTCTCCCCCCGATCTCTCCACTCTCCCCCGATTTCTCCACTCTCGCCCCGATCTCTTCACTCTCCCCCCATCTCTCCACTCTTCCCCGATCTCTCCACTCTCCCCCGATCTCTCCACTCTCTCCCCGATCTCTCCACTCTCCCCCCGATCTCTCCACTCTCTCCCCGAACTCTCCACTCTCCCCCCGATCTCTCCACTCTCCCCTGATCTCTCCACTCTCTCCCCGATCTCTCCACCCTCCCCCTGATCTCTCCACTCTCCTCCCGATCTCTCCACTCTCCCCCGATCTCTCCACTCTCTCCCCGATCTCTCCACTCTCTGCCCGATCTCTCCACTCTCCCCCGATCTGTCCACTCTCCCCCCGACCTCTCCACTCTCCCCCGATCTCTCCACCCAACCCCTGAGCTCACCACTCTCCCCGATCTCTCCCCTCTCTCTCCAATCTCTCCACTCTCGCTCCGATCTCTCCACTCTCCCCCGCTCTCTCCATTCTCTCTCCGATCTCTCCACTCTCCCCCAATCTCTCCACTCTCCCCGCGACCTCTCCACTCTCCCCTGATCTCTCCACTCTACCCCGACCTCTAAACTCTCCCCCAATCTCTCCACTCTCCCCCTGATCTCTCCACTCTCTCTCCGATCTCTCCACTCTCTCCCCGATCTCTCCAATCTCTCTCCGCTCTCTCCCCGATCTCTCCACTCTCTCCCCGATCTCTCCACTCTCTCCCCGATCTCTCCACTCTCTCTCCGATCTCTCCACTCTCTCCCCGATCTCTCCACCCTCCCCCGATCTCTCCACTCTCTCCACTGATCTCTCCACTCTCCCCCGATCTATCCACTTTCTCCCCGATCTCTCCACTCTCTCGCCGATCTCTCCACCCTCCCCCGATCTCTCCACTCTCCCCCTGTCTCTCCACTCATCCCTGATCTCTCCACTCTCCCCCGATCTCTCCACTCTCTCCCCGATCTCTCCACCCTCCCCCTGATCTCTCCACTCTCCCCCCCGATCGCTCCACTCTCCCCTGATCTCTCCACTCTCTCACCGATCTCTCCACTCTCTCCCCGATCTGTCCACTCTCCCCCCGATCTCTCCACTCTCCCCCGATCTCTCCACTCTCCCCCGATCTCTCCACTCTCTCCCCGATCTCTCCACTCTCTCTCCGATCTCTCCACTCTCTCCCCGACCTCTCCAATCTCACCCCGATCTCTCCACTCTCCCCCCGATCTCTCCACTCTCCCCCTATCTCTCCACTCTCCCCCCGACCTCTCCACTCTCCCCTGATCTCTCCACCCTCCCCCTGATCTCGCCACTCTCTCCCCGAACTCTCCACTCTCCCCCGATCTCTCCACTCTCCCCCGATCTCTCCACTCTCTCCCCGATCTCTCCACTCTCCCCCAATCTCTCCACTCTCCCCCGATCTCTCCACCCTCCCCGATCTCTCCACTCTCTCTCCGATCTCTCCACTCTCCCCCCGATCTCTCCACTCTGCCCCCGATCTCTCCACTCTCCCCGATCTCTCCACTCTTTCTCCGATCTCTCCACTCCCCCCGATCTCTCCACTCTCTCCCTGATCTCTCCACTCTCCCCCAATCTCTCCACTCTCTCCCCCGATCTCTCCCCTTTCTCCCCGATCTCTCCACTCTCCCCGATCTCTCCACTCTCTCTCTGATCTCTCCACTCTCCCCCGATCTCTCCACCCTCCCCCGATCTCTCCACCCTCCCCCGATCTCTCCAATCTCTCCCCGATCTCTCAACTAACTCCCCGATCTCTCCACTCTCCCCCGATATCTCCACTCTCCCCCGATCTCTCCACTCTCCCCCGATCCTTCCACTCTCCCACCGACCTCTCCACTCTCCCCCGATCTCTCCACCCTCCCCCTGATCTCTCCACTCTCCCCCGATCTCTCCACTCTCTCCCTGATCTCTCCACTCTCCCCCGATCTCTCCACTCTCCCCCCGATCTCTTCACTCCCCCCGATCTCTCCACTCTCTCCCCGATCTCTCCACTCTCCCCCCGATCTCTCCACTCTCTCCCCGATCTCTCCACTCTCCCCCGATCTCTCCACTCTCCCCCGATCTCTCCACTCTCTCCCCCGATCTCTCCACTCTCCCCCGGTCTCTCCACTCTCTCCCCGATCTCTCCATTCACTCCCCGATCTCTCGACTCTCCCCCCGATCTCTCCACTCTCTCCCCGATCTCTCCACTCTCCCCTGATCTCTGCACTCTCTCTCTGATCTCTCCACTCTCCCCCCCGATCTCTCCACTCTCCCCCCGATCTCTCCACCCTCCCCCCGATCTCTCCACTTTCTCCCCGATCTCTCCACTCTCTCCCCGATCTCTCCACTCTCCCCCGATCTCTCCACTCTCCCACCGATCTCTCCACTCTCCCCCGATCTCTCCACTCTCTCCCCGATCTCTCCACTCTCTCCCCGAACTCTCCACTCTCCCCCCGATCTCTCCACTCTCCCCCGATTTCTCCACTCTCGCCCCGATCTCTTCACTCTCCCCCCGATCTCTCCACTCTCCCCGATCTCTCCACTCTCCCCTGATCTCTCCACTCTCCCACCGATCTCTCCTCTCTCCCCCGATCTCTCCACTCTCTCCCCGATCTCTCCACTCTCTCCCCGAACTCTCCACTCTCCCCCCGATCTCTCCACTCTCCCCCGATCTCTCCACTCTCCCCCGATCTCTCCACTCTCCCCCGATCTCTCCACTCTCTCCCCGATCTCTCCACTCTCTGCCCGATCTCTCCACTCTCCCCCGATCTCTCCACTCTCCCCCCGACCTCTCCACTCTCCCCCGATCTCTCCACCCAACCCCTGAGCTCACCACTCTCCCCGATCTCTCCCCTCTCTCTCCAATCTCTCCACTCTCCCCGCGACCTCTCCACTCTCCCCTGATCTCTCCACTCTACCCCGACCTCTAAACTCTCCCCCAATCTCTCCACTCTCCCCCTGATCTCTCCACTCTCTCTCCGATCTCTCCACTCTCTCCCCGATCTCTCCAATCTCTCTCCGCTCTCTCCCCGATCTCTCCACTCTCTCC
The DNA here is from genome assembly GCF_052327205.1 of Somniosus microcephalus. Taxonomy (NCBI): domain Eukaryota; kingdom Metazoa; phylum Chordata; class Chondrichthyes; order Squaliformes; family Somniosidae; genus Somniosus; species Somniosus microcephalus. Next base: position 43,335,306 of record NW_028225187.1, on the reverse strand, counting down.
CCGATCTCTCCACTCTCTCCCCGATCTCTCCACTCTCTCCCCGATCTCTCCACTCTCTCTCCGATCTCTCCACTCTCTCCCCGATCTCTCCACCCTCCCCCGATCTCTCCACTCTCTCCACTGATCTCTCCACTCTCCCCCGGTCTATCCACTTTCTCCCCGATCTCTCCACTCTCTCGCCGATCTCTCCACCCTCCCCCGATCTCTCCACTCTCCCCCTGTCTCTCCACTCTTCCCTGATCTCTCCACTCTCTCCCCGATCTCTCCACCCTCCCCCTGATCTCTCCACTCTCCCCCCCGATCTCTCCACTCTCCCCTGATCTCTCCACTCTCTCCCCGATCTCTCCACTCTCTCCCCGATCTGTCCACTCTCCCCCCGATCTCTCCACTCTCCCCCGATCTGTCCACTCTCCCCCCGATCTCTCCACTCTCTCCCCGATCTCTCCACTCTCCCCGATCTCTCCTCCCTCTCCCCGATCTCTCCACTCTCCCCGATCTCTCCACCCTCTCCCCGATCTCTCCACTCTCCCCGATCTCTCCACTCTCCCCCCGATCTCTGCACTTTCTCCCCGATCTCTCCACTCTCTCTCCGATCTCTCCACTCTCCCCCGATCTCTCCACTCTCCCCGATCTCTCCACTCTCTCCCCGATCTCTCCACTCTCCCCCGATCTCTCCACTCTCTCCCCGATCTCTCCACTCTCTCTCCGATCTCTCCACTCTCTCCCCGACCTCTCCACTCTCACCCCGATCTCTCCACTCTCCCCCCGATCTCTCCACTCTCTCCCCGATCTCTCCACTCTCCCCGATCTCTCCACCCTCTCCCCGATCTCTCCACTCTCCCCGATCTCTCCACTCTCCCCCCGATCTCTCCACTCTCTCTCCAATCTCTCCACTCTCTCCCCGACCTCTCCACTCTCCCCCCGATCTCTCCACTCACTCCCGATCTCTCCTCTCTATCCCCGACCTCTCCACTCTCTCCCCAGACCTCTCCACCCTCCCCCTGATCTCTCCACTCTCCCCCGATCTCTCCACTCTCCCCCAATCTCTCCACTCTCCCCCCGACCTCTCCACTCTCCCCTGATCTCTCCTCCCTCCCCCTGATCTCTCCACTCTCTCCCCGAACTCTCCACTCTCCCCCGATCTCTCCACTCGCTCCCCGATCTCTCCACTCTCCCCCAATCTCTCCACTCTCTCTCCGATCTCTCCACTCCCCCGATCTCTCCACTCTCTCCCCGATCTCTCCACTCTCTCCCCGATCTCTCCACTCTCCCCCGATCTCTCCACTCTCTCCCCCGATCTCTCCCCTTTATCCCCGATCTCTCCACTCTCCCCGATCTCTCCACTCTCTCTCCGATCTCTCCACTCTCCCCCGATCTCTCCACCCTCCCCCGATCTCTCCACTCTCTCCCCGATCTCTCCACTCTCTCCCCGATCTCTCCACTATCTGCCCGATCTCTCCACTCTCCCCCGATCTCTCCACTCTCCCCCGATCTCTCCACTCTCCCCCCGATCTCTCCACTCTCCCCCCGATCTCTCCACTCCCCCGATCTCTCCACTCTCCCCCGATCTCTCCACTCTCCCCCGAACTCTCCACTCTCCCCCCGACCTCTCCACTCTCACCCGATCTCTCCACCCTCCCCCTGATCTCTCCACTCTCCCCCCCGATCTCTCCACTCTCCTCCCGATCTCTCCACTCTCCCCTGATCTCTCCACTCTCTCCCCGATCTCTCCACTCTCTCCCCGATCTGTCCACTCTCCCCCCGATCTCTCCACTCTCCCCCGATCTGTCCACTCTCCCCCCGATCTCTCCACTCTCTCCCCGATCTCTCCACTCTCCCCGATCTCTCCTCCCTCTCCCCGATCTCTCCACTCTCCCCGATCTCTCCACCCTCTCCCCGATCTCTCCACTCACCCCGATCTCTCCACTCTCCCCCCGATCTCTCCACTCTCCCCCCGATCTCTCCACTCCCCCGATCTCTCCACTCTCCCCCGATCTCTCCACTCTCCCCGAACTCTCCACTCTCCCCCCGACCTCTCCACTCTCACCCGATCTCTCCACCCTCCCCCTGATCTCTCCACTCTCCCCCCCGATCTCTCCACTCTCCCCTGATCTCTCCACTCTCTCCCCGATCTCTCCACTCTCTCCCCGATCTGTCCACTCTCCCCCCGATCTCTCCACTCTCCCCCGATCTCTCCACTCTCTCCCCGATCTCTCCACTCTCCCCGATCTCTCCTCCCTCTCCCCGATCTCTCCACTCTCCCCGATCTCTCCACCCTCTCCCCGATCTCTCCACTCACCCCGATCTCTCCACTCTCCCCCCGATCTCTGCACTTTCTCCCCGATCTCTCCACTCTCTCTCCGATCTCTCCACTCTCCCCGATCTCTCCACTCTCCCCGATCTCTCCACTCTCTCCCCGATCTCTCCACTCTCCCCCGATCTCTCCACTCTCTCCCCGATCTCTCCACTCTCTCTCCGATCTCTCCACTCTCTCCCCGACCTCTCCACTCTCACCCCGATCTCTCCACTCTCCCCCCGATCTCTCCACTCTCTCCCCGATCTCTCCACTCTCCCCGATCTCTCCACTCTCTCTCCAATCTCTCCACTCTCTCCCCGACCTCTCCACTCTCACCCCGATCTCTCCACTCTCCCCCCGATCTCTCCACTCTCCCCCCGATCTCTCCACTCTCTCCCCGATCTCTCCACCCTCTCCCCGATCTCTCCACTCTCCCCGATCTCTCCACTCTCTCTCCAATCTCTCCACCCTCTCCCCGATCTCTCCACTCTCTCCCCGATCTCTCCACTCTCTCTCCGATCTCTCCACTCTCTCCCCGACCTCTCCACTCTCACCCCGATCTCTCCACTCTCCCCCCGATCTCTCCACTCTCTCCCCGATCTCTCCACTCTCCCCGATCTCTCCACCCTCTCCCCGATCTCTCCACTCTCCCCGATCTCTCCACTCTCTCTCCAATCTCTCCACTCTCTCCCCGACCTCTCCACTCTCCCCCCGATCTCTCCACTCACTCCCGATCTCTCCTCTCTATCCCCGACCTCTCCACTCTCTCCCCAGACCTCTCCACCCTCCCCCTGATCTCTCCACTCTCCCCCGATCTCTCCACTCTCCCCCAATCTCTCCACTCTCCCCCCGATCTCTCCACTCTCCCCTGATCTCTCCTCCCTCCCCCTGATCTCTCCACTCTCTCCCCGAACTCTCCACTCTCCCCCGATCTCTCCACTCGCTCCCCGATCTCTCCACTCTCTCCCCGATCTCTCCACTCTCCCCCAATCTCTCCACTCTCTCTCCGATCTCTCCACTCCCCCTGATCTCTCCACTCTCTCCCCGATCTCTCCACTCTCTCCCCGATCTCTCCACTCTCCCCCGATCTCTCCACTCTCTCCCCCGATCTCTCCCCTTTATCCCCGATCTCTCCACTCTCCCCGATCTCTCCACTCTCCCCCGATCTCTCCACCCTCCCCCGATCTCTCCACTCTCCCCCGATCTCTCCACCCTCCCCCGATCTCTCCACTCTCTCCCCGATCTCTCCACTATCTGCCCGATCTCTCCACTCTCCCCCGATCTCTCCACTCTCCCCCGATCTCTCCACTCTCCCCCCGATCTCTCCACTCTCCCCCGATCTCTCCACTCTCCCCCGATCTCTCCACTCTCCCCCGAACTCTCCACTCTCCCCCCGACCTCTCCACTCTCACCCGATCTCTCCACCCTCCCCCTGATCTCTCCACTCTCCCCCGATCTCTCCACTCTCTCCCCGATCTCTCCACTCTCCCCCCGATCTCTCCACTCTCCCTCGATCTGTCCACTCTCCCCCCGATCTCTCCACTCTCTCCCCGATCTCTCCACTCTCCCCGATCTCTCCACTCTCCCCGATCTCTCCACTCTCCCCCCGATCTCTGCACTTTCTCCCCCGATCTCTCCACTCTGCCCGATCTCTCCACTCTCTCCCCGATCTCTCCACTCTCTCCCCGATCTCTCCACTCTCCCCCGATCTCTCCACTCTCTCCCCGATCTCTCCACTCTCTCTCCGATCTCTCCACTCTCTCCCCGACCTCTCCACTCTCACCCCGATCTCTCCACTCTCCCCCCGATCTCTCCACTCTCTCCCCGATCTCTCCACTCTCCCCGATCTCTCCACCCTCTCCCCGATCTCTCCACTCTCCCCGATCTCTCCACTCTCTCTCCAATCTCTCCACTCTCTCCCCGACCTCTCCACTCTCCCCCCGATCTCTCCACTCACTCCCGATCTCTCCTCTCTATCCCCGACCTCTCCACTCTCTCCCCAGACCTCTCCACCCTCCCCCTGATCTCTCCACTCTCCCCCGATCTCTCCACTCTCCCCCAATCTCTCCACTCTCCCCCCGACCTCTCCACTCTCCCCTGATCTCTCCTCCCTCCCCCTGATCTCTCCACTCTCTCCCCGAACTCTCCACTCTCCCCCGATCTCTCCACTCGCTCCCCGATCTCTCCACTCTCTCCCCGATCTCTCCACTCTCCCCCAATCTCTCCACTCTCTCTCCGATCTCTCCACTCCCCCCGATCTCTCCACTCTCTCCCCGATCTCTCCACTCTCCCCCGATCTCTCCACTCTCTCCCCCGATCTCTCCCCTTTATCCCCGATCTCTCCACTCTCCCCGATTTCTCCACTCTCTCTCCGATCTCTCCACTCTCCCCTGATCTCTCCACCCTCCCCCGATCTCTCCACTCTCTCCCCGATCTCTCCACTCTCTCCCCGATCTCTCCACTCTCCCCCGATCTCTCCACTCTCCCCCCGATCTCTCCACTCTCCCCCCGATCTCTCCACTCCCCCGATCTCTCCACTCTCCCCCGATCTCTCCACTCTCCCCCGAACTCTCCACTCTCCCCCCGACCTCTCCACTCTCACCCGATCTCTCCACCCTCCCCCTGATCTCTCCACTCTCCCCCCCGATCTCTCCACTCTCCCCTGATCTCTCCACTCTCTCCCCGATCTCTCCACTCTCTCCCCGATCTGTCCACTCTCCCCCCGATCTCTCCACTCTCTCCCCGATCTCTCCACTCTCCCCGATCTCTCCTCCCTCTCCCCGATCTCTCCACTCTCCCCGATCTCT